>NW_022639467.1:3014314-3026583 GCF_010583005.1 Odontomachus brunneus | reverse complement strand
TCAGACAAGCAGACTTCCAAGGGACGTTCTAAAGACGTCATATGTCTTAAAAACATGCTGAAAAAAATTCTAAAGATGTTCCTTGCAAATTGGTGTTGTCTTGAGTATATTGTAATATTTGTCTTACTTAGGTTACTCTTGGCTCATATAGTTTACATTGACTCTAAATAGTAAAATGCTCAGACAGTACAAAATCTTCTAAAGACATCCCAGGGTCATCCTGAAGATGAAGAAACGTCCTCAGGATGTACTCTAGATGTTTCCTGGACATCTGTGCTGTTAGAGTGACGTCTTAATGATGTTAAATAATGCTTTAATAATGTTTTTAATGTCAATAAGACATCACTAAAATGTCAGTTGACATTATTTTGCTGCCATGTTGAACAAAATTTTTATGTGAAAAATTTTAATTTTCACAAATTTATGTTAAATCTTTCATTTCTCATGAGTTTAGTGAAAGTTTTCATCTTTCAAGAGTTTATTACAAAATTTTCACTTTTCACGAGTTTACACTAGGGGAAAAGATTCATGATCGCTACCCAGAACGGAATAAAAACGGAATTACTCTGATTGGCTAACTCCCACATATCTCTTTTCTGTAACGTTAAGGCCAAATCACACTAGCGATTGGCGATTGACTATTGACAATTAAAGATTAGATTTTAACGAATCAACAAGCTTCAGTCTTGGCTTGCTTTGTTCCAATTGGTCAAGTTTCAATTTTCAATCGTCTATCATCTATCGCCAATCGTTAGTGTGATTTGGCCTAAACGGAACGCGCCCTGAGTCAGGCCTGAATCAAGAGAGAGAGAGAGAGAGAGAGAGAGAGAGAGAGAGAGAGAGAGAGAGAGAGATGATGCTTCCCTGAATTTTCCTTCATGTGTGGTAAAAGAGCTTCTGAGTAAAGGAACCAGAGAGAGAGAGAGAGAGAGAGAGAGAGGGAGAGAGAGCGAGCTTCCCTGAATTGACAGTTTTATGTAACCTCAAACATTTTTGAGTGACTACGCAAAGGATTCAAGGATTCGTGAACAAAATTGTCGGAACTCGTAAGGATATCAACGGTATATTATCGAAACATTCTCTTTTACGAAGTAATAATCATAAAGTAACAATGTATAATCATTATTTTCAGTATCGTTGAATATTGACGAACAAATGTATGTCAGCTCGACAGTATTTCTCTTTTTTTTCTTTAAGAGTACGTAACATCTTTTCATGCGAATCGATATTTCATAAGCCTCAGGAACAAGCAGCATCAAACATGTTACGTAAATCATTTGTCTTTGACATCAAGTAGATGATCAAGTAGATCAATTCGTAAATTGGACCCATCTTTTACTTTAACGTACAAAACAAAGGAAGAAAATATGCATGCGACACGAACTGACACTTCCGAGAGGCGATTCGAGATACAATGTAAATTAGAGTCGGAAATCGCTGCATTGGAGGCTTTAAAGGAAGCGGAGGAACGTAGCCGGCGACTGACAAATGGTGTAGTAGGAATACTCTCTTCCCTGGAAGAACGTTTAGCCACGCTACGTCGTACCATACTTCCCGTCTATAACGAGACGGGCAATCTCCAAGCTCAACAGCACAGTATGTATCTAATTGTTTTTCAATACATTAGTACTTTAGGATTCATCATAGCTCCTTTTTACGACAAATCCCTTGGACGTGAGTAGTTGACTCTAAAGTAAAATTCTAACATCACCCTTACAGAAGAAGCATCAATAATTGCTGAGGGAAATAGTAGCGATTAATTGTTGCTTGGAAGTCCAGTGATTATTTGAGGAACCACAATGTGTGATATATATCTTTTGTAGAATTCCCACAAATGTATCTATTGTAGTGGTCTCCAGCAATCTAACTCTAGTAATCCTTTTTCTGCAAGGATACTTAATTTTTGTTGCGAATGAGCTGCTCGAGAAAACGCAAAATTGTCGCATATTATCTCGGACATAAGAGTGTTATGGATCTAATTATCAAGTCTGGAATTTCTCTTTTATTCTTCACGCAAAGAATTTTTCAGCTGTACTTGTACATTGCAGATATAGAAAAGACTTTGAGCGTACTGGATCACGCTATCGGATATTACGGTGTGTGTCAAGAAGTGGAGGATGCTGTGCGCGCCGAACCGAGTGGTCCCAGTGGTTTGGATGGCTTTCTTGAAGCTATGAATCGTTTGTACAACGCGCAACGATACTTTCAAAAGAACAATCCTAGCTCTGTCGAATTGGAAAATGTCACGAGTCTCTTCTCGATCGGTTTAGAATCGCTTTATGCTGAATTCCATGACATTCTGACTCGCCAAAGTAAGCCAATCCTACCTATCGTTCTTTTGGATCTGATCGGTTCTGACGAGGACACTAGTGGCGAGGATGCGCCGCAGTCTTTGTGTCAATTGCCGGAGAGTATCATGAGCGATTTACTCAAGATCGCTGGGTGGCTCGAGGAAAGAGGGCATCGCAAACACATCAAGATATACGCTTCTGTGCGTTCCGCCATTGTCTCAAGATCTTTGCAATTGCTCAAGGAACATCAAAGGAGCGCCAGTGGTGGTAGCACGCACGCGGGAAGTCCTATGCCGGTAAAAGAAAATATACGTTAGAAAAATGATGCGCAAAAAAGGAATCCGACACGATTAGTTCAAATCGCGCTTTAAATTAATGTCGCACGTTGATAACATATATTTTCCTTCGATATATAGATTTTACACGAAAGGATTTATGTACCTCTTTAGGATAGGAAGATTATATTTCAATAACATAAGCAATTACTTGTAGAGAGCCAAATTTGCTAATCGGCACTCGCTGGGCGGTCAAGAGAACGCGGGGCGTAGAGCGTCACGTCGGCTACAACATGCTTTGGAGAAGAAAGCAAACAGAATGTTGTTGAAAGCGTCGCAAACGACGGGTTTAAACCTGTCGTTGACGGCATCCAGGAAACCGACTCCGCAGCTCTCCGTATACTCGATCGAGGACGCGGCACCGGACGAACAGGAAATGGAGAATTACCTTCTGTTAACCGCCGGCCTCCACAAACTCATGCAGGCCGAGCGAACACTGGTCGCAAAAATCTTGCCGGCTTCGCTGCAAGCACAAGTGCTCGAGGCTACTGTTCGCGACGCGATGGATCTCGTCGCGCACGATGGGGATAGCATAGCTACGCGCGCCAAACGATGTATCTCGAGACGCGACTTCTCCGCGGTTCTCGTCGTATTCCCAATTTTGAAACATCTCGGTGAATTGAAACCTGATCTCGAGAGAACGGTCGAGGGCTGCGATTACGCACTCCGCTCAAAGTTCGCGTCAGTACTCGACACACTGAACGCAACCGTATGTTTCTCTAAATCAAATTTTCTTTTTTGAAAAATATAATTCCATTATATTAGTCTCCAACTATCGCCGACTATCTTTCCACCATCTATTCTAAAGGATCTCTTATCATTGATCGTAAGAGTTGATGTAACTTTACAATTCTGTTATTTCAATCGTTCTTGACGATTGCTGCGGTAGGCTATTGAGAGCTCGCGATCAAATCCATATAAAATACGCACCGCGAATGAAAATCAATTATCTTTTCGTTTTCGTAGGGTGCCAAAGCCTTGGAAGATTTTGCGGAGAGCGTGAGAAATGAATCCGGTGCGGCTTTGCCGAAAGACGGCACCGTAGCAGAAGGAACTAGTAATGTTTTAGTTTTTCTGGAACAATTAGCCGAATATGCTGACACGGCTGGCGCTGTTCTTCGTCGTAACACCGACATAGATCAAACCGTATCGTCCGGAAAAAATGCGGAAAACGGACACAGAATTGTTCTCGGTGTATATGTCAGTAAGTTTGTCCGCATCTCACAAGTCTTTCTTTTTTCTTTAATCACATTTTCTCTCTGTACGAATATTAATTTCGAGTTGGACCAGAATGTAGCAATGTTTGTAATAGTATTTGATAAAGATCGTTTCACTTTGTTTTTTTTCTTTTTTATCTTTATACTCCTTTTTACCTATACTCTATACTCTTTTTTACTTATATACTCATTCTCCATGTAATTTCATTTGAGGCAGCTAAAATAAAAATAGAATTATTAATCCGACGATTTTTTTTTCTTTTCACAGAAAAGGTTCTCGCTCAATTGAATTTAGCTCTAGTGAGTAAAAGTGATGCATCTTACTCTGATCTTGCTTTACGGGCTTTATTTCGGCTAAATAATCATAATTATGTGGTTAATGCTTTGCGCCGAAGTTCTCTTATGGAACTGCTGCTACTGGCTGAGCCAAGTGCAGAACAGACATATCACGATCTACTTTTCAAGGATAGAAACAATTATGTCACTACAACATTTGCAAAAGCACGATCGTATCTCGAGCAATCCGCAGATGAAACAGGTTTGTATGTGTATGCGCGTATGTGTCGTGTGTGTATGTGTGTTTACATAAATTTTAAGAATTCAAATCGACAAAGCTCATAGTAAAACAAGACTGCAAACACATTTCTCTTATAACGTCACGGAAATAAATAAGAGAAACGTGTCTATTCAGTTTGTCCATTGTGTCACGCATTATTACATTCTATTCTGCTTTCTGACTGAGATTTTTTCAATAATTGGCTGACCTAGAGTATAATCATAAATCTTGTTTAAATAATTTTCGTATGTATTTCCTCTCATAGATCTTGCCGCCAAAACATTAAAGGAAAAATTTCTGGGATTTACAAGAGAACTCGAGGAAGTGGCCAAGTGTCAACGTTCTTACTCTGTACCTGATAGACGTTTACGCGAAGAGCTGAGAAAGGAATTGCACGAAGCAATCGTTCCTTTATACACTGCGTTTCATAACAAATATCGCAGCGTGTCGTTTTCGAAGAATCCGAGTAAATATGTCAAGTATACGCCCGATCAGATTTCGGCGTTGATTAATACATTTTTCGACACCGCCGCATAATACAAGCTGTATAATCACGAGAGAGATGATTGTTCTCTCGACAAAGAATAGTTTCGAATATTTAGTAAACACCCATTTAATAAAGCATATTTAGTTACAATATTTTTATGATCTTTTCTGTGGACCGAATTTTCGTCCTCTGAAAACAGATTGCACAGGTTAATAGATTTGCGACAATTGAGTTAGGTCTTGGTCTAGCCCCGATTTATATATATTTATAATATATATAAAAAACAAGTAACGTATTCGATTTAATTGATCAGCGATATATATATATATATATATATATATATATATATATATATATATGGGTGTGTGTGTATTTATGTGTGTGTGTATGTGTGTGTATGTGTATATATATATGTAGGTGTATGCTTGTATGTAAACATCTCATATTACCACTTATAATAGATGCACATACTACATGTACTATATGTGGTAATAAGTAGAAATACATTTGAAGCAATTATGTACACATTTGTTACGTTCTATAGAATATTCTTTCTCTTTCTCTCTCATTATGTATGTACTTGTGACACTTTCTCATTTATTCTTTCTTTCACTCACTCACTCACACTCTCTCTCTCTCTCTCTCTCACTCGTTCACTCATCTTTTTTGATCTCTCACTTTCATTCACCCACACTGACTCATCGATTCTTTCATACATATAAGCATTCATGTCGTCCTCTGCTTCAGTAGCAAGTTATCCAATTTTTTTAAACATGGCAATACTTGTTGGCTTTAATCTGTGACCTGTGACACGATAATTTTAATGAGAGAACATAATGTTTAGTACATGCTAGTTACATCTCGCAAGATCTCTGCAACTTGCTGTAAACGCTATGAAGCAGAAGAATCGTTAAACTTGATTTGACATTTAAGGTGATATACATACATACGTACATATATACATACATACATACATACATACACACACACACACACATATATATATATATGTATGTATGTATGTATGAATAAATCAATCACATACATTGAAACTTGTACAGTAACTATCTTAAAATTACGGTATGTATATGATAGAACTGATAAATTTAGTGAAAGAAGGAAGCTATGTTCTGTGGCTGCTGCTGTTTCTGCTACTACTACTTACTGATCCCATTTAGAAAATATAACTGTTGATTAATCGGCATTTATATCGCTCGTTTCTTTATACTTACACGAGTTCACAATAAAATGACTATCGCTAAACAGGTATATAAACAGAATTTAAATATCGGACGTGCACATTACATGTCGAATAGCATTCGAATATTCGTCTAATGCCACTTTAAATTCACTCTTCCCTGCTTTTTTCAATAAAATTTTATATACAATTCTTTTTAGATTAGCTTAGCACGTTCATAATCAAACTCATTAAATCTATATTTTAGAATCCAACACAGATCTGATTTGTGAAAATATATAACGTGACAATTTTTAACAAATATCGAATATCCTGAATATTCTGAATCAGAAGAAAATATACAAGATTGTTCTAAGTACATAAAAAAGTGTTATGTGTGTAACATGTCTGTGTATGTATGCATATATGTGTATACGCGCGAATATAGTTAATTCACATTTAATGAACATCTAGATGAATATCGTCCAAACAGATTTGCCACGTACTATGCATATCTCTAAAAAATATTTTCTCTCTCTCTCTCTCCACACACACACACACACGCACACACACACACGTGTGTGTGTTTTGATGCATATGGAAATCTCGCAATAAGGAAAATTACAGTTTCTTTTCTTTTTTTTAATGCATTAACTATGTATGTCCTACCTAAAATGTACACAATGGCAAATAGCATAAAATGGTTTTTTCTTTGATTAAACTGATCAGTATACAATGTTTGGACGCTTATACAATTACATAGTAATATTTGTTTCTCTTTACCAATATATATATATATATATATATATATATATATATATATATATATACACACATATATATATATATACATATATATATATACACACACACACATATATATAAAATTATTAATTATAATATTAATAATGTACTCTCTTTCTTTCTCTCCCTCTCTCATATATACTGTACAGCATTAGTTCGGTTACATTTTGGCTTCTTTTACACTCCTATCGCTTAGAACATCCAGTCAGATTGCAATTTATAGCCCTATTATGTGATCCAAGTATCCATCTAGAGAGGGAGTTTTGTTTGCGTAGACAGCACGAAATCTCCTCGATTGATTCCTCTAATGTTGGAGCATAAGAGGAGAAATTTGTGTTATATGAATTAATAATTCTCAAACTTTCTCATTCTCTCTCTCTCTTTTTCTCTCTCTCTCTGTTTCTATCTTTCTCTTGTCTCGTTCGCTGAAAGATACACCAAACTGATGTTTGTGCGCTTATGCTGGCAGATGTTTGCAGCCTGTTGATACTGATGTAGGCTGTACAACTGGGGTTCCGATGTCGGTAACTCGTCCTGTATTCGATTCGGTACACTGGAGATGAGACAATGCACTTCAACACATCCCGGTACCACCGTGCATAAAGATTACATTTAATATTATAGAAGGAAACATCTGCGCTTTGGCTTCACTTGCAGAACAGGGCACAATACGGCACGTATCGCCTCATCGAATACAGTCTTCAAGCCTTTCTGTGTCAGGGCTGAGCACTCCAAATATTTGACGGCACCGATCTCCTTCGCCATCGCCAAACCCTATACAAGACACATTTTGAGATAGAAATTAAATTACAAATAAAACCCAATTTATTTTTTTATTTGGTAAGTAAAAAAATTGATAAGTAAAAAAATATAGCTTTCAACATATATAAAGAGACTCTCAATCTCATTGTTGCAATGAAAAGAAAAGAAAAGACAAACCTGTGGATAAGTAATGGGAGCGAGTTTTTTGTCTTTTAAACGTTCAATAGTTTCCTTGTCCTCGCGCAGATCTAGTTTAGTGCCGACCAAAATAATCGGAGTAGCGGGACAATGATGACGCACTTCAGGATACCATTTGGCACGTACATTTTCAAAACTCGCCGGGTTTACCAACGAGAAGCAGATCAGAAAAACGTCAGTTTGTGGATAAGACAATGGCCGTAGTCTGTCGTAATCCTCCTGTCCCGCTGTATCCCACAAGCCGAGATTAATCGGCTTACCGTCGACCATTACATTGGCGGAATAATTGTCGAACACCGTTGGAATGTACTCCCCGGGAAACGCATTGGTAGTGTAGCTTATCAGCAAACATGTTTTACCCACCGCTCTAGAGGACACAAACATCATTTATTACGTTGACCGATGTAGTAACAAGAAATTGTCAGTATAGACAACGATCATTTGATGAATCGTATGAGAGAAAACTTTTCATCCGCGCGACCAATATTTTAACGGCCGCATTCATCTCGTATCAAACAATGTTCAACTGCCGCCGGCAAATTTCAAGAATATAATGTTACAGTTTTTCACAAACTTGTATCATTACCTCGATAAATATTCCTTTATAATGCGACAGAATCGCTGATAGAATCGAGTCATGTATACGTGACAGCGGCTGTCAAATGTGTCAAGTTGGATCGTTCCAATAGCATTTTAATGCACCCTCTTAAATTTAATGTACAAATCTAATATATAAAATTTATATATCTAATATATAAATACACATTCTTAATCTTAACGAGACTCTAATCTCGCGCGTCCCGATATGTCAAATATGTGACATACATGTACATACATACATATGCACACGTCACTCGGGCAAGCATTGGCAAACGGCCGTGAAACGTGCGAAAAAACGTGACGTCCTCGTGAAAACGCGCGCGAGCGAGTACACGTCAACATCGTTTGGCGGATACACGGGCGTGGTGGGTTCGCGAGTTAAGAGGTACGCGAGCGGTAGCTTCGTAAAAAACATCGAGATAGTCGCAACGAGCTGGAGCTAGGACGACCGTAGAGAGCGTCCAAGGTAATTGCTCGTTTGTTTGTTTGTTCGTTCGTTGTGATTGATTGGTTGGTTGGTTAGTTAGTTCGTTCGTTCGTTCGTTCTTCCGCTCGCTCGCGATCGTTGTCGCAGCGGTGGATCTTTTCGATCCCTTCGTGAACGATCGTTCTCTCCTGCGCTCGAGCTCTCGAGTTGCGGAAAACGATGCTCTTTACGACCGTCCTGTGTATTACGTACCCGTCGCCAACGACCACGCACTTGATAGCTTGCATCCTGGAGCCTGAAGCAGTCCGTAATGCACACGGGAGCACGTAAAACCGTGCGACGATATACTACAAGCGACAATTCACGGGAGGGAGAGAGAGCTGAAGAGAGGGAGAGACGTTGAACGAGCGCGCGGCAGGAAGGGACGGAGGAACCGATGGCGCGGTCTGTACGTACGCGACAGGAAGATAGTCGCGAAGAGGAGGAGGAGGATGAGGAGGAACGGCTGCACGCGATAAAGAGAGGAAGTCGGGAGGAAGCGTCCGCGCGAGAGAGTGAGACAGTAATATTGAGGTTAGAACGAGACGCGACGGGACGACGACACGATTGAGGTTAAAACGCGATAGAAATACCAGAGCGACCGAGGCGCGCGATGAGCGCGATCAGCGCCAACGACTGATTGGTCGAGCCGCTGCGACTGGCTGACTAGCTAGCTGGTCTGTTGGCTTCGCGACAAAGCGAAACGCTTCCGAAGATACACGAGCACACCGACGATCGCAGCAGGAGGTAATACGGAACGACTTGCGCGATACTCCTTCGGGATTCTTACGATTCGTTTGTATGTGGCCAACTGCAATCAACAATGACGAAGCACAGTGTGATATTTTAATAACGGCGAGACTATGCAATCTCGATCGACATGTAACAATAGCGTCACAATAACGCCGACTTGCATTAATTCGATAATCATTGTTCAACATCGTTACTCATTTCACGCTCCATAAAGGAAACAAATCGACGGATTTCTTTCGCGGAGAATCATACAAAATTTTCAGTACATTTGTACAAGAGACATTCTCAGACAGAACCTGTTGATCATCTCTCTTTCTCCTTTGAATAGTTTTCCTTATATATATATATATATTCTTGAAATTTTTACGTATATATAATTTTCATTGCGCAGCTATTTTATGGTATGATTAAACCTGCGCAATAAAACTTACGTATACGCAACTATTTCAAGAATAAGGGCCCTGTATTGGTATTCTGTAACTCGTTATTGGAGTTAACGACAGTTTTGTTATCATTGCGCAGCTTTTCTACGGTATACAAAAGCTACGCAACGATAACGAAACTGTCATTAACTCCAATAACGAGTTACAGAATAGGACTACTGTGGTGGAATTCTGTAATTCGTTATTGGAGTTAACGACAGTTTCGTTATCGTTGCACAGCTTTTCTACGGTATACAAAAGCTGCGCAACGATAACGAAACTATTGTTAACTCCAATAACGAGTTACAGAATAGGGCTTCTGCATTGGGATTCTATAACTCGTTATTGGAGTTAACGACAGTTTCGTTATCGTCGCACAGCTTTTGTATACCGTAGAAAAGCTGCGCAACGATTACTGTCGTTAACTCCAATAACGAGTTATAGAATCCCAATGCAGAAGCCCTATTCTGTAACTCGTTATTGGAGTTAACGACAGTTTCGTTATCGTCGCACAGCTTTTGTATACCGTAGAAAAGCTGCGCAACGATTACTGTCGTTAACTCCAATAACGAGTTACAGAATCCCAGCACTGCAGTACGATTATGTAACTCGTTAAATGCAGTTAACGATACGACAGCTATCGTTAACTGCATTTAACGAGTTACACAATCGCACTGCCTTATTCTTGAAATAGTTGCGTGTACGTAAGTTTTACTGCGCAGGTTTAATCATACCATAAAATAGCTGCGCAGTAAAACTTATGGCTCCTGCACACAGGACGCGGTAATGCTTGCCGCGCGGCAAGCATTACCGCGTCTTATGTGCAGGAGCCATTACGTATACGCAACTAGTTAGAAAATCGAGCCCCAGGGCAGCGATCATGTAACCATTCCCCTAGAGCGGAAACGTGAAAAGTGAAGTTTCACGTGAACTCGTGATCACTGAACTCGGTGAAACGTAGAAACCATGAAGTAAGGGCTAGTTTCACTAACTCCGGTTAAATCAACCGATGGTTAAATTCTAACTACCAGAAGTGCCAACATCGAGACTGAATATAAATTGTTCATTAAGATTTAGTATAATACTGTTTATTACACGTCGCATTTAAGTTGGCTACTCTGTTACTTTTAACCGTCGATTAGCTTATGCCCAATTTCTTCACCTCCGATTAACTTTATCTGCCAGTTATTTTAATGGAATTGACCAATCATATTTATGATTGGCAAGATTAACCAATCACAATTGACATTTATCCGACAGATAAAGTCAACCGAAAGTGAAAAAATTGGGCATTAACTGGAGTTAGTGAAACCGGCTCTAAGAGGTAAGGAAACCGAACTTAATAGGACGCGAGTAGAGAAAGTGATCCTGATTCGTGTCCCCCAATTGAGAGAAAATCCGCTGAAAAGAATAACTTCTTATGTTTGGTCATTTGTAAAGCAATAAGTTAGAGCGAGATAAGATATACTATGGATGTAGGAATATAAGAATAGAGTGTAAGCTGAGTTTATGGGCAAGGTCCATGGTTATATAGTCAAAGCTAGGGATATTGCAACTGGGAAGCACCCATTGGCTTGGTTTACATCGTACACTTGATACGCATACTAAGGGTGCCGTCCCATTGAGCACGGATCGGAACGCCGGATCGGATTTCTTACTATAATGAGCGTTCCGATCCGTGCTCAATGGGACGGCACCCTAAGGCCGGTATTCATAAGCTTGGTTTACATCGTGCACTTGATACGCGTACTAAATAGTAACTTTCTATTAGATAATCTTAATATCGACAATGCATATCAACGGTGACGCATTCAATCAATACAATACGTTTTATTGAAGAGTATTACATTAGCTTAACATACCGTTGTTTATATATATATATCATCGATATAAAGATTATTTAATAGAAAGTTACAATTTAGTACGCGTATTAAGTGCACGATGTAAACCAGGGCATAGTCGAATCTTAAGCTATATGCACAATACCAGATAACAGGCAATAGGAATAGACATTAGCCAATAGGAACAAGGAATAGAAATAATTGACCAATCTGATTTCCTATTCCCTGTTTCTATTGCCTGTTGCCTGGTATTGTGCATAGAGCGTTATTTCAAGACCGTCTTTAGTAATGTCTTAAGATGCGAATAGGACTCTGTGATTGGTTCATGACATCTTAAGACAGTATTTAAGATGATCTTAA
>NW_022639467.1:3014189-3014304 GCF_010583005.1 Odontomachus brunneus | reverse complement strand
TATTGGTATTCTGTAACTCGTTATTGGAGTTAACGACAGTTTTGTTATCATTGCGCAGCTTTTCTACGGTATACAAAAGCTACGCAACGATAACGAAACTGTCATTAACTCCAAT
>NW_022639467.1:2973035-3014179 GCF_010583005.1 Odontomachus brunneus | reverse complement strand
TGGATTATGAATACCGGCTTAAATACTATAGTAACTTTCTATTAGATAATCAAATAGCGTGTTCGACTGGTCCTAGGTTAATCGCTCCGAAAGCGATTAATGACGTCATAAGTCTCTACTAACCAATCATAAAGCTTATAAGTATTTGTTCGACCAATAAACGTAGGCTGAATAACTCAGAGTGGGTGGTTAACCCAGAACCAGTCGAACATGCAATTAATATCGACGAATATATATAAACAACGATTTATTAAGCTGGTATAAGTCCCGAGTCACAATAGATGTAATAAGCTTTAAGCCTTAAGAAATTGACCAATCACAGTCAAATTTGACGAGAATAATCGACTGTGATTGGTCAATTTCTTAAGGCTTAAAGCTTACTACACCTATTGTGATTCGGGACTAAAGCATTGGTGCTCATCAAATTTAATACGCGTACCAAGCCATTGGCTTGGTTTACATCGTGCACTTGATACGTGTATTAAATAGTAACTTTCTATTAGATAATCTTAACATCGACGATGTATATAAATAACGGTTATATGTATATAAATATTGGTTTATAAAGGACTGATTAGGTCGGTCCTTGACTGGGGCAGTATAGTTTTACTAGATTGTCCTGGGAAAAAAATTAATATCCTTAATAAAATCCAGTACAGATGTATACGATTGGTCTTGGGTCTAATGATTTCCACTCCCACGAATGTTATGTTGGATCAGATGGGAGAATGGCCGTTGAAGTATAGATGGAAATATTTAACCTCTAAGATTATCCTTAAAAGTCTCATTTTGGGCCCGAACGCCTTGATTGAGGGTATTACATCAATTCTCAGAAAATATGATCAAAATCCTATTGTTCAATTGGACAATGAAAGTATTAGTTCAATAGAGAAATTTATTTCGGATAATAAAGAGTATCTCAAATCAATTTGTCTGGGAGACAGGCTACCTCGTCCTCCGGCCATTGATAATCATTATCATATCAGAACATATAAATGTAATATTATCTTTAATCAATTTGACAAAATTAAGTATTTCAAAGTTAAAAAAGGTAATTATTGGTATGATAAAAATGATTACGGAAATAAGAAATCGCAGGCGGGTATGGACAGATTGGCCGAGGCTACGATAAAATCTCTTGATCTCGATATTGAGGTGTACACGGATGGTTCCATATAGAGTGGTGGTGGTGCTGGGTTTGGGGTCTACTCGCCCTGTCCGGAGGTCAGAGAGGCTATTAGGGTTCACGACTCCTTGACTATCTCGTTTGTCGAGGGTTTAGCCCTTTTGAGAGCGGTTAATTTGGTAAGAGATCATGCAAAGAAGAAAGTTGGGATATTCACGGACTCCCTTAGTTCTCTTATGATGCTTAATAACATGGATCTAAAAGGAAAATGCAAGAAAATATACTATGACATCAAAAGTGCAGTCCACGCTGCAGCTAAAAAAGATGTGGACATCTCTTTCATATGGATCCCCAGTCATCGAGGAATCCCGGGAAATCATCTGGCGGATATGTTGGCTGGTCTTGGAGCAATTAGCACCGAAACACCGTTGGATGAGCTTTACTACCAGAATATAGATGACGTCATACTACGTAATAAAACTTCTATTCGTATCGAAGCCATTCAGAAGCTGGAAAATGAATTTCTAGACAAAGGAAGCAGATACAGGAGTAAAATTGAGTCTGTAATGCAAAAGCCGTGGTTCAAAGACACCTGGGAGATGAACAGAAGCGTCATTACTCTTATTGCCCGGTGCAGATCATTTTATATATGTTCACTACCTCACTTAATTGATAAAAACATCATTGAACATACCAATTGTAAGTGTGGATGGACTTTTGTGGAGGAGCACAAAACATATCCTGTTCAATTGTCCAAAGTACCAAAAGGAATCGGATCATTTACTAGCTAAATTATCACAAATTGATTGTGAATTCTCAGCTGATTTGATTCATGACCGAGCTTTCGATTTGAAGCATATTAAAACATTTAAAGAAATAGACAATTTTCTGAGAAGCACATACAAAAGCCTATAGGAGCATGAAGTTTACACCAGTAACTACAAACGAGGCATAAGGATTGGAGAATGGCGTATGGGGATAACTTTTTCCCCCGGAGCCATTGGCTACGTTCCGAAATTCACTGCCAGTACTGAAATTCTATAGTTCATGTCACGTATACTATAGAATTTCAGTACTGTCATAGCGAATCGGTTGCTTGCACTAGTGTGCACTGAGTGCGCACTAAGCTTGTTCATAGTATGTTATTATATTTAAAAATTGTCTTAAATAATTCTCAAATAAATTCTCAAATATTTTTAACCATAATATGATATGTATAACATCCGTACGAATCATTTTATTAGTTAAAATGTTTTTAAATATGTATTTAAGACACGATCTTAAATATAAGAATGTACTGTAAACAAGCCTTAATGCGCACTCAGTGCGCACTAGTGCAAGCTACCGAATTCGCTATCAGTGAATTTCGGAACGCAGCTATTACAGAACAGAACAGAACAGAAAACAGAGAGAGAGAGACATCCATGTAAGGTTATAATTTTGACGATGAACAGCTCGTACGGCTTATGATTCACGTGAGTCGTGTGCGACACATGTCAAATTCGTGATCTCGGCAAAGAACAAACAAACAAATTTTACAAACAATGGTGTTGAATGATTATCCGGATCCAGAAAGGGTAGGATGCGGCTTCAACGCGTTCAAAGAGATAGACGAAGTGACCACTCTGACAGCGGAATTGAGGAAGCCTGACTTATCGTCGAGTCTAGTGGAAAGGAATAGGGATCGCTTCAACTTTATTTTGTCCCAGTATCAAGATCAACATCAACTCCTAGACCCGTACCTCGAGAGAATCCTGGGATCCTTATTGTCTATTATAAAAGATGATTGCTGTGCAGAAAGTATCAAGCATAACGCATTTAAATACCTATTTATCATCATGTCTGTAAAAACGTATAAAAAGATCGTTACTTATTTACCACACGAGGTATGTATTGTCACTTGATATTAAATAAATGAAATCTTTATATGTTATAAAAAAGAATGAGAAATGATCACAATAATCTGTTTTTATGCTCTAAAATGGATTGTAATTGACCTAATTTTAACATTCATAGTGCAAACACATTCTGTTGTAGGTGGTAGATCTTTTACCTGTATTAAGAATGCTTGAAAAGCAAAATCCACATGATGTAGAAACCTGGGAAACTCGATATGTTCTCCTTATATGGTTATCCATTATCTCAAAAATACCTTTTCCCCTATCTCGTCTAGAGACATCTGAAAATGTAGACCCAGAACGGACCATTGTTGTCAGGTATTATTAATATTATTATTTTCTATGTTGCATAAACAAAATTTAAAGGATAATACAAATGCATCAGATTCTAATCTGGATAATATGTTCTAGAATCTTAAAAGTATGTAAATTATATTGTTTATCAAAAGATGCCTGTGCTGTAGCAGCAGTATTCTTAATATCAAACTTTTTAACAAGGTCTGATGTTAAGAAATTATATCTAGAAGAAATGATGATGTGGTGCTTAAAGGTAATGCAACAATATCATATATTATTTCAATGTGTGATAACATCAACAGTGTGATTTCATGAGTTTCAATGTTTCAGTGCATAGAAGACGATCCCTTGAGACATGGACCATTGGCTGTAATAGCCTCGATATTAAAGCATAGCGCGAGAGAAGATGTTAAACCATATAGTCAAATGCTTCTTGATAACATGTTGAAACTTCGCTTAAATGATAATCCAGCAGATCTCATCAGAAAGTTTGGAATAAAAGTTGTTCAGCGCATAGGTATTCCGACAGTCAATTTTCTCAACACGTCATAAATGTATACGTGTATATTCTCACACACACACACACACATACATGTGCGCGCACACATACATTTTATGGATTTTGACAATTTACTACAATCTGACAGGTTTGGTACTGCTAAGAACGAAATTGGCATCCTGGCGCTATCAAAAAACAAGTCGACCGATTAGTATTATGCCGAATATTAAAACGGATGATATTACCGAAAGTGTTATCGATTTTAAGAAAACTATTTCAAATGACAACGAAGATCAGGAAATTCCTCCAGCTATTGAAGATATCATAGAACAACTGATACAAGGCCTTCGAGATAAAGCAATCACTATAAGGTGCATATATGCCACTTCGATTGCACAAATAATTTATTAATTAATTGCTATAAATAATTTGATTCAACGGATAATGTAAATTGTTTAGGTGGTCTGCGGCGAAAGGTATCGGCAGAATAACAGCTAGACTACCGGTAGACTTAGCCGACGATGTGCTGGGGTTCGTATTGAATCTGTTTTCTGGACGTGAGTCCGATTCGGCATGGCATGGTGGTTGTTTAGCACTCGCGGAACTTGGTGCGTTTTGCACGTTACAATATCATCATCGCGTGTTACGTTCTATCATCTTTATTATAAGTTTAAATTTCAGGAAGGCGTGGCTTATTGCTGCCTCATCGTTTAAGCGACGTTATTCCAGTAGTTCTCCAAGCCCTGGTCTTTGACGAGCCTCGAGCTTATGGATCGATCGGTTATCTGATCAGAGACGCTGCTTGTTATATATGCTGGTCTTTTCCGAGAGCCTACGATCCTCATGTTTTCGAACCTTATGTCAAAGAAATTGCGGCAATGTTATTGGTGGTGACATGTTTCGATAGAGAGGTACAAGTACATATATCTCTGTACCTCAAAGCCAAATTTTTTTTTTATTTTTGTACCTTTTCCCATACTGTTCTCTTTTCACTATAGATTCTTTGGCCAATTTAGAAATGATTTTCCCCTCCAAAAAGCTACCACAGGTATCTGTAATTTATTTAAACAGATATCTAAAAAAAAATTCAGGATTTCTGACAAACTTGAAATGCTCTTCATGAGAGAAAACGGACAATACATTTCACACGAGTGAATCTTTTGTTTTGATAAGATTTTAATTTAAAGTTTAGGTACACAATGTATATACAAAGTTACAGATTGTAAAGACACAACAAATGATAATTTCACTTGATATTTTTTAATTTAAAATATCAAATATTTAAATATTTTTGCTTTAACATTTTCATTAAAAAAAAGAAAAGGTTAGCCAAAGAAATTGCGTGTTAAGGGGAAATTCGTAAATTCGACAGCATTCTGTGTTTTCCATTGTCATTTAATAATGCATTTTATAATACACTGTTTACGTTGTTAGATAAACTGTAGGAGAGCAGCATCTGCTGCATTTCAAGAAAATGTTGGCAGGCAGGGCAACTTTCCACACGGTATAAATATACTAACTGTCGCTGATTATTTTGAAGTTGGTGTGAGGAGCCACACATATCTCAAAATCAGGTGTGTGTGTGTGTGAGTGTGTGTGTGTGTGTGAGTGTGTGTGATTTTTGAGCCATGCTAATTTGCAACAATTATTTATAGTGTCCAAATTGCGCAATATGAAGAATATACGAAACCCTTAATAGATCATCTAGTTACTAAAAAGGTTACACACTGGGACACTGCAATTAGAGAACTTTCAGCTAGAGTAAATTTCACTTTTGGTAGCAATATATTCTGATTCAATATAAAAATAAAATGTCATAAATTTTCAGTTGCCCATATGTTATTAGTAATTTATTGCAGTCACTTTTCAATTTGACGGCAGCTGATCCGCACTATATGATAAGCACAGTACTACTTACTTTGCTGGACATGCTAAATTCTATCGATTTAAACGTTAGACACGGTGCGGTATTAGCAACTGCGGAGATTCTCGAAGCTTTATATAATCATTTCAACGACAAGATTGAAAATATTATCGGTAAGAATATGTAAAAAACATTGTCTACGTTTTCTGTAATAAAAGGATATTCTGTTGCTTTTATTTCTTTTTGAATGTACTCAATGAATTTTTCCAGGAGCCGCGGCTGTCTCTGATATTCAAGACATAATACGAACTTTCCGAAGTAGGGGACAATTTAAAGGACTCGGTGGAGAGCTTATGAAACAAGCTTGTGCTGTGCTGATAAAGAAATGTTCTGTCGTTCATTTCCCCATTCATTTGACCGATATTATAGGCAAGTATAAATATTATAATTAAAACTACTCGATTACACTTGCTCTGATGTCACTTTTATTAGCACAATTGATTAATGCGGTAACATTTGCGTTGTGAATAATGTAGACGATTGGCAGAAGCTATTAGAAGAGTGCTTGAGCCACGAGGTGTCGGCAGTTAAATTAAAAGCAGCCGAAGCACACACAAACTTTTTTGTAGAATACTACATAGGCATCGACTATGACGCTCGGAATGTCGTAGTCAATCGTTACTTGGAATCTCTACAATCGAGTAACCAGTCTGTTAGAATAGGTTTCGCACAAGCAATCGGTAAGCCGAAGGAGAGTTGTGTGCTTGTCTATCTTGTATCTAAATTCATCTTCAGCAGATATCTCCTATGTAGAAAAATCGATGGAATCGATGTGATGTTACTTTGAAAAATTTTATTAGAAACTGGAAAATCTCTGTAGGTGTGGATTTGATACTATTCTTATTATATGTTTTGTATACATATAATTTATACGTACGAGACTGTAGTTTTAAAGTGAGAGATTTTTTCCAACACTTTGGAAATACTTGTATGATATGTACTGTATTTGTTGAAGTTAAAATTAAGTGTAAATTATGAATGTGTATGTGTGTGTGTGTGTGTGTGTGTGTGTGTGTTGTGTTGCACACATACATTAGCGATAAAACGTTAAACGTAAAAATATGCAAATCGTTTTAATTATTTATAGACACATCTATTATTTGTTTCAATTGAAGTTGTTTCAAACAGGTCATTTTCCGTTATTCGTTATTCGCGAAAGAGTGAAAGATATTATAGAGGCGTTGATCATGTGCACCAATATATCTGCAAACACATCAAAATGGGCGGAGAGTAGGAAAGAAGCTTTGCATTCTTTAATAATGATATGCCAAACGTTGGGGATTGACGAAGCGGGTAAGTTTTCTGGACGTATTGCCACTGACAATTTGTATATTGAATTGAGTGAAAACGACGAAATGTGCATTTTCAGACAAGTGGCAATCGTTTATGCCTGATCTGTACAATTGTTATTTATTGGCTCTTAAAGAATATACGATAGATAGTCGCGGAGACATAGGCGCTTGGGTGAGGGAAGCTGCTATGATTGGATTACATGTACGTAGATTTCACGTTGCAGAAAACAACATGAAAATTATTTTGCCTTCACAATTCGTAACGTGTCGACTTTTCGACATTTTTCACAAGAAAAAAGAGAAAAAAGAAAATCAATTCCAGATTTCAAACGACAGATTCTCTATCGTTCGTAAGATCCCGCATAGAGACTCGTGTAAATTCGGTTTTGTTTCAGATATTGACAAATTTAGTGTCGCAGGCAAAACTATTGTTCATATTGAATGAAGAGTTGATGTCTAGCATCATTGGTGGTATCGCACAACAAGCTGTCGAAAGAATAGATGGAATTCGGGCACAAGCTGGCACGGTATTTAGCGCGCTTATACACAGGTAAATACATTTCTACACAATACCTATGATCTAACAAATCGACTTTTAATTTATATAGAATAGCATAGAGTGTAAAGTGTTTCAATTTCTGACACAGCGAACCACCACTTCCCAATATTCCATATCACAATGAACTGAAAGCTATATTTCCTCTTAACGAATGTAAAGAGAATATCGAATGGAGGATGGAATCCGCAACATTTCCGCGATTTATTAAGATGTTGAGTTTCCCGCCATATAAAATAAGTCTGTTACGCGGAATTATATTTAGCGTCGGCGGCTTAAGCGAGTCATTGGTAAACTCTTATTTACTAAATTTTAATACATACATATACATTATATATATTATATATACATTATATATACATAATTGTGTGTGATTGTAAGGAATACCGAAGAAATTATTTAATAGCCAATACATCATTTTCACTTCAGAATCAACTTTTTTCTCTATGTCTCTCTCTTTTTTTGCATTGAAGCAGCTAAACACTAATTTTGCCAAGTAATTCTACCATGACCAAATACATTTCTTTCTAATCAATGCAGGTAAAATATTCGAGCGTTTCTTTATTTACTTACTTACAAGAGATCGACGAGGTGGGCTTGAAGGATGTATGCGAAAAGATTTTAAGTATATTCGAAGAAAGTCGTAAAAATGAGAGGATGATAACATCAATGTTGGCTTTTCTGGATCGTTTATTAAGTTCGGGCTGTATTCAGTCCATTTTGGATGATGCGGACAATACAATTTCTGAACGTATATTAACATTACTGAAACACGAGATCAAATATTCCAGTAATATGAAATTGCTCATCAGTAGCATAAATGTTTTCTGCCAGTTGTTACAAGTAAGTCTGACGATGATAGTAATAATGTATAATTGTTGCATAAACTTTACGCGTGTGCATGTATATATTCAATTATTTGTATTTATACATATTTAAATTTATACATACACATACATATTTTTTTATGTTATCTGTTGCATACCAGGTACGAGGTCCTGTTGCAAAGAGAGCATTTTGTCAGTTGAGTATATTTTTGTGTCATAAATATACATGTCTGAGAAAGACTACGGCTATACGTACTTATGAAGCTTTAACTCTTTATGGAGAAGAAATGGATATAACGGAAGAGGATTTGGCAAATATACTCACAAAATTGAATGCTACAGATTGGGAACAATCCATCATAGATTTACGTCCTATCAGAAATCATTTGTGCGAGCTAATGAAAGTACCTGCTCCAGTTTTGCAAGTAAAGTCGATAAATTGAAAGAGGAGCAGTCTTATATACAGAAAGCTTCTCCTACAAAACAACATTTCTTTAAGCTTGTATTTTACTTTTACGCTTATACAGTGTATAAAGTAAAGCAAAGCTAGTGATTTAGTGTATCTCCAATATACAAAATCGCTAGCTAAGCGCGATTCTAAAAAAAAAGTTAGAAAAAATATGGCAGTTTTCAGGACTGATACTTTGTACATTTGAAAAATACTACACACATATGTATGCACATATAAGAACAAAAGTTTCTCTCTTCTTCTCTTCCTTTCCTTTTCGTTTTATGACACAGTCGAAATCTACATTTCGTAAAATGTATTTAATAATTTCAACTTTTCTACTGTATTATTTTATATGAAATAAATGTGTAAAAGTATGTGTTCCCTTATATATAATACTGAGATACAGAGAGAAATACTGAAAACAAATTCTCAAACTTATAAGTACTCCTCCAAAATCATTTTGACAGTCTCGAGATTCTACGATTCTTCTGTATGCATCAACATTCGCCGTTGTCGTACATGTGCATTTTTTGCTTATCAAAATGATTGATATTAAAACTAATGTTATTAGTTGCATAATGAGCTAACAACTTGGCTCCGCATTTCTCAATATTCCACTTGTCAATCCACCAATTTTGTTTATCAGTTTCGCTTGTTATTGGATCTCTTGGCAATGGACAATTGTATTGTCGCTCCGTTACTATATCCACCTGCGACTTACGATTATTTTGTATTTGTTCGCAAATGAAGCATTCGAATGCCTCTACGTAATTTCCAAATTCATTAGAAACTCCTGCCGGTCTTCTCTCGAGGAAATGCAGCAATCTGTCATTCGTGACACGATATTCGCGTTCGCCCAATTTGTGATGCAAATATTCTTCGTATGCAGAATTATTTTCTACAAGTTTATGCAAAAAATTGGCGAGTTGCAGTGGCTCAACAAAATCTAGTATCGAAATGGCAGATTTATTATTCGGGAGCCAATCCTACAAAGCCAAATTAGATTTAATTGGATCACACTAAATCCTTTAAAAACAAAGGGAAAAACTCGTATGAAATGATACCTTAAAAGATGGCGATCCATAATATATAGGTACGGAACCAACGATAAGAGGCCTCCATAGTTTTTCTGTGATATAATCGTCACATACCGCATTCTCAAAGGCTATGGTAAACTTGTATTTGGCCACGAAGGATAAGAATTCACGATTATTTAATATGTCGAGATAGTTGTCCTTCAACCTGAACATTTCACATACCAATAATAATTAATGTCACATGATGCACGAATCATATTATGTAAATGTACCTGTTGTCAAGCTGAGCATTATTTATACACGCACCATAAGAATCGATACGAATGTACTTCATTAATTCTAAAACATAGCGATCTCTGTTGCTAGCAGTATCACAGTCAGATTGAATATATAATACTGGTGCTAAATTCTGTGTACGCATCAACACAGTCTTCTCTTTGGTATCAACATAATATGATTTCCCTACAAACAGGCTCGATCATATTCTTGTTTGTGATGTATACACAACCTTGGCAAAATCTTTAGTTACGTGCATTGCTGTTCAAGTGAGAAAAAAGCATTTTAATCTCATTGCCTTGTTGCCTTTATCAGATACAATTATACACTTACCTATTAATTCGTCCAGACTGGGTAAATCAAGAAGCGTAAGCGGTACATTACTGAATCTGCTGAAAGTTGAAGAGTAATTGAAAAGATTGAGTGCTTCTTTGTGAACAAGTATAGGATTATTTCTGGGAGACTCCTCATGGAACAAGCCCCACGATACAGCACTATTCCTCCAAGTGGGTAAATCACGAACGCGAAAGTTACTTCCATAAAAAAGAATACTCTGTAAAAATCAATGATAAATTTAACATTGAAAAATGCTATATAGCACATGTTATGCTTTGTTTACCACGTCGAAAGAATCATACTTTTAATCGTGTGTTGCTCTGAAACGCTCTATCGTGTGTAAAGTAACATTTGGTGCTTCCACAGACTTTCGCTTGATTATTGGTACCGAAAGATGTCCACCACAGCACAATAGGTGTAACATCATCTAAGCGAGACAAGATACATTAGCCTTTGTTGGTAAACATCAGTATAACATTAAGTATTAACAAAATCTAGTATCGAAATGACAGATTTATTATTCGGGAGCCAATCTTACAAAGCCAAATTAGATTTGATTGGATCACACTAAATCCTTTAAAAACAAAGGAAAAAACTCGTACGCTATCATTATAACAGCAATGAATTACCTAAGATAGACAATTCCGTGCGGTCGCATAGCATCAAACACAGCTGTAAAAAGAAAGAAGACATACATCAACATTTGGCTTTCGTGGTACTAATGGGTCATATGACTCTGATTCATTCGTGTATACCTGAAATATTACGATACATGTGCCCAGTGTTGTCGCGGTTGCAAACATGATGCGTATTTTGCATGCCATTACAATTGCTGATGCATATTTATATATTTATATCATTCATTTCTTGATTATATCATCAATTATTGTGCGATGCGATCACTAAACATACCTATGCTGCGTTCGGAGACACACTGTGTGCGCACTACTAGACGATAGCCGTTGGAGTGAGCGAAATACAAAAGTAAAATAAAAAGAGAGGGAGAGTACTAAAGTGACGTTTCCGAACGCAGCCCTTTATTGGAGAAGGTAGGGGGTACAAACTCCCTCTTGTAAAAATTGGCTCCGGTTTTTTGTCGCGCCCTCTGAGATTGTCTCCGAATGTGGCCGAACTAAACGCGTGATATCATGCAGAGCGGGGATACGGCATCTCGCGAGTTACCGGATACCTCATATAATTTAGTTCTTTTATTTTCTAATTCTCATCTCTTATGAAAATAGTAAGAGATATACATTTATACATATACATATATGCATGCACACAACTGTATACGTGCATATGTTGCTTGCTATTGCTCGCTATAAAAATCGTTCTACATTAGTTGCAACTCTTGTTGTGACAGCCAATCAGAAGCGTCAATAGTACCATTGATGCTTCTGATTAGCTGTCGCAATAAGAATTGTGTCTGCTTGCGATCGGCTTGCAACTAAAGCCAGCGGTACACGATGCTTGTTTTCATGCTGGATTGCTTGCTGGATGGAAGTACTCTGTTCTGGGTACCTATTATGGACTTCTTCGGAATCAATTCCGATCGGAAACATTCAGTTATTTCCTAGATTTCTATTGTCTTTTCTAAGGGAAACGGAATTATTCCGATCGGAATTGATTCCGAAGAAGTCCATAATAGATACCCTGATTGGTGCATTTCTGAAGACGGACTAATCAAAATAAAGTTTTCCATCCAACAAGTAATCCAGTACGAAAACAAGCATTATATGCCGCTGTTTTAATAGCATGTCCGACTAGCTCTGGGTTAACCCACTCTGGATTATTCAGCCTACGTTTATTGGTCGAACAAGTACTTATAAGCTTTATGATTGGCTAGTAGAGACTTATGACGTCATTAATCGCTCTCGGAGCGATTAACCCAGGGCTAGTCGAATACGCTATAATGTAGAATAACCTTAATGGAGGATTCACACCGCGTCCGATGTCCAACGTACGACATCCAATATCCAATAGGAGAACAGCTTTCCAATAGAGAATTGAATTCTCTAATAGAAAGATGTTCTCTTATTGGATATCGGACGTCGTACATCGGATATCGGACGCGATGTGAATCCTGCATAAGGCTGATATTACATAGGTTTGTTCGCGTCGCATGCCCCAACGTGCTCCTACTCGCTCCAACGCACTCTGATTGGCTCATGTCACCACGCAGACCAATCAGAGTACGTTGGAGCGAGTAGGAGCACGTTGGGGCATGCGACGCGAACAAACCTCATATGTCGTACGACAAGCTTTTCGGATACGTATATTGGTTGGCGAATAGAGTATTTCTAGGTTTTCTGTTCGTCAACTAATGAACATATTCAAAAAGCTTGTCGTACAACACATGTAATATCAGTCTAAACCTACAAGCATGCTTTCTCTCATCTTGCAACACTCAAGAGGTTGCGCACGTTTCTGGTAGCAGTGATGAATTTTTGCAAGATGTTCGCTGTTCCAGGAAGCTTCGTGCGCATGCGTAAGCTGACGTCACAGGTAGAAATTCAGCTGCGTTCAGAAATGTATTTAGGGTGTAGTACTAGGTGCTATAAGGGGCTCTTGTACTGTTCCCGTATGTGATTATAAACAAGATCAACGTGTACTGAGTGAATAGTTTTAAAGATTGGTTAATGTCACATGATAATAATGAAAAAGCTCTCTGCGCGGTTTGTAATCTAGATCTTGCTACGCTCCAGTGTAATGCTTTTCAGACAGTAGATCACATGGTTCCTTTATTGAAACAAACTTACTCTGATCCACAGGTGATTAACGATCTAAAACTTATTATTATTCATATTACTTGCACTCTACTCCTATCAAAACAATTTTTCTCCCTCCTGCTAATTCCTTCACATTTCCTTTTTCGCAGGGCCCTAACGGATACCTTAGATTTGACGAAAGTATGTACGTAAGTGAAGACTCCGAGCATTTGCTCTGTACGCATGCGCGAGTCACACCTTGCAAAAATTCATCACTGCCTGATAATATTTCAGTGGTCGGCAGTCGAGTCTGCCTGTGTAGTCCAGTGTTGGGAGTTCGCGATATTTTCTAGTGGTCTGTTCTTTCGCTCTGCACTGCTGCAATAAGTTAGAGTGAGACAAATATGTATTTGTCTCACTCTAACTTATTGCACCAGTGCAGAGCAAACCTTAGATGACATGCGCATGCGTGAAATGATGTAGCAGTTCGACGTAAGCAGTTTCTAATGACGGCGTTAGTAGAGGGTTTTTAGGGGACATGCATAGAATACTCGGCCGTCTGTCTGTTATTTGCCCGCGAGTGGTTAGGTTACATAGGTAGTAAAATGATATAATAATAAATTAGTATAATTAATATAGTTATAATAATTAGTATAGCTATGTAAAATGTGATATTATAATATGTATATATAGTATATATTAATAAATAAAATGTGATAAAAAAGTGCAATTTTAATATAAAGTGATATTGTGATAAAGAAAAGTGCAATTATAATATTAAGTTTAAATTAAAGAAAAAAGTGCCGTATTGAAGAAAGAAATGGAGAAATCAACATCAGCCTTCGTCATCAAGTGGCATCGAAGCAAAGAAGAGGAAATGTGCGAAAAAAAAATTCCAATATGCATGGTTAAATATGAATATTTTCAAAGATTGGTCGGCTGCAAAAATTACAAAATAAAAAATATATTTAAATAATATATTTATTTTTACTCATGAACAGCATTCTATTTCTTTCCATAAACTTTCTTTTTCCCTACAATCTCTTCATATTTTCTTTTAGGTGAAGGATCTTACGATGAGTAGGTTTCGATTGACCACGGTACGACTGGACATAGATTGTAATGATTGGTTCGACCTAGTAATTCACTAGAAAATTCTTATCATCGATTGGTTATGTCCAATAGTACCGTGGTCAATCGGAACTCTCCCTCTTACGATACCTTAAAATAGATACGGCGCTGAGATTACTACAGAGTTTGCTCAATGCGCGTACGCGAAAATATATCGCGAACTCCCAGCACTGATGCGGTCGGTAGTCTGATACGGGCTTTAAGACCGGTATTCATAGTCAGATCTTATATTTAAGACCGTCTTAAGTTTATCTTCAGATGATGAACGGATCATTTCATTGGCTACGGAGTATCTGAAGATGAACTTAAGCAGTCAAAAATAAGACCCAACTATGATTACCGGCATAAATATCCTCAACAAAAGAGAGAGAGAGAGAGAGAGAGAGAGAGAGAGAGAGAGAGAGAGAGAGAGAGGGAGCCGGTAAGGTTAGGAATGCCGCGACAGTGGAGAAGTGAAACTGACTAGTTGGTAAAATTATCGCAGCAAAAAAGTTGTTTGATGCTACAAACTACTTATTACCTTTGAAACTTGCTTGCGTTTCAACTTACCTGAAATCGTACACTGGCACTGTGATTCGTTACCTTAATAATGTAAATAGTTTGATATTTGAGGCTTTCGCGATGTTTATGAATATTAGGTTTGGTTTCCGAGTTTGAGGATTCTGTTTTTATTCCGATGTTTCGCGAGCATTTTAATCTGCTTCATCAGAGAAAAATGACCCGATGCATCGGATCGGGATCAAAGAAGAATCCTCAAACTTGGAAACCAAATCTAATATAAATGGTTGCGAGAGAAAGTTTGTATACAGCTAGTAAAAATTAGCCATTGTAGTAATTCTTTTTTTTTGAGTATAGGACACATCGTCGAGGTCGCGGTCGCGGTCGAGGTCGTGGTCGCGGTAGAGGTAGAGGAACAGAGCAAGATTCCTCAGATACGGAATACACACCTAAAACCTCCGAAAAAAGAGATGCTTCTCAATCGAAAGCAGTAAAGAACGAGTCGGGTTTAGACAGCACAACAGCGGCGGCAGAGTTTACTGTCGTAAATACCAAGGACGCCGTAACGCCGGATTCGGATGCTCAGAATATCGAGAAAGACGTAAGTAGTTGCGCAAGTATGTTTGGAAAAAAATGTACACTTTTATTGCATTTGTTGCACTCGACTAAAAAACTTTTATTTGCACAGATACAAATGGTGACATGTGCTAAGTGTAAACAGCAAGTGCCAAGAAAACAATGGCCCTCGCACAACATGTATCGACACAATAACATGGCATGGCGACAGGGTGAAGTAAAACTGGTAATAACATAATTCTTAATAACGCGACAAGCTGCTTGTGAAAATCTTTATAAGTATTAATCTTTACAGGACTTTGACAATGACATTAAATTGTTAAAAAAAGTGCTAGCGTGTGCTGTTAAGAAAAAAAGGAACTTAACTTGTGAGGACTGCGGAGTTGTGAAACTAAGTGCCAATGGTTTTATATCGCATATCAAATTTTGTGGAAAAACAGAGGAAGTGAGTATAGAAGAGATTAACAATATTATAAAGAACTAACTAACAAAATATGACATCTTGTGTCTTTTCTCATTGGAATTACATTATTTGACATTTAACAATTAACTGAAGAGGACTATATCAAATGATCAAAATATATTTTGTATTATTTCAAGCACTTGGTTTAAATTATAACATCTGTACTTGGCTTTTGTTGTTTTTTATAATATCGTCAATTTTGTTTTATTTTTAGAGCCGTGACAGTTTTTACTCTAAATTAGAAGTTCAATTCGTGTACATGTATAGTGTATATTTGACGCAACTTATACAGTTCAACTCTACTTTTTATCATAGGAAAGACAAGCATTGATGATGACGTGTCCAATTTGCAACTCTGTTATGATGCCTTCCTCAATGGAAATGCACGAACGTTGGCACAGACAATCGGAACGAAATAAAAATAAGGAGGTATCGGTTATACTGACAGAGAAGGTGAAACGAAAAGCGGCAGAAAAGTAAATTGGATATTATTGTTGTCAATAGAAACTGCACGCAAATAACAAATCTGTGTTTGTGCATTTTCTATTGTCTTTGCAAATATACATGTATAAGGCACAATTGATCAAATGAGTTCAATTACAGAGCAATTCCAAAGATACAACAGTTTGCCGAATCTATGAGGGAACAAAATCCATGCGCGACAAGAATCAAACTTGAATCGGCCACTCTTGTACGTTGAAACATTTATTGTCATATGTTTATGTAAACATGCTCAAAAGTACGTGTGTGTGTGTGTGTGTGTGTGTGTGTGTGTGTGTGTGCGTGCGTGCGTGCGTGCGTGCGTGCGTGTGTGTGTATACATAAAATTAATATAAGTATACGATATATACATAACGTGCGCTTTAATGACAAATTCTTCAGTCAATTTGTGAAACACATTAAAATGACTCTTTCTCTCTCGATATCGAGGCGCTTGTAATTTTCCGATGGTTAAATATCACGAATAGGATAGGTTTATGCAAAAAAAACAATTGCAAGCACTCGCGAATACAAAATAGACAGTCGAGGAAATACCTTGAGAGAATGTTGAAACTTGGTCATGAAGATATGTATATATATGTGTGTGTGTGTGTGTGTATGTGTGTATGGAATATGAAAAATTGAGAAAGAAAGTAAAAGAAGGACACTTGATATGACACGAACACATTTTTATGTTTAGAAAAATGCAATACAAGTGCCGGAACTCAAGAAAAAAATACCATTTGTTTGGAAAGGTATATGGAGGAAAGAATTGGCTTCGCAGGGTATTGTATCCTGCAAGCAAATGGGATGCACTTACACGTGTTCCTCTTACGAAAGTATCTGTGAACATTATTCTCAATGTAACTTTATTCCGCAAAAGGTACTTTACTTTTTCAATTGCAGCTACATCTGATTACATTCAAGATGAACATGAATCAAGTTACTTCTTTTCATTATTTTTTTAGAATTATATGTGCAAAATCTGCAAGTTTTTGGCAGATTCTCGAGACAAGATTGAGAATCATATAACAGAATCTCATACAAACGGGGAAAACTTTGAAAAAGATTCCGACTTTGAGAAAGACGAAGTAAATTCATCAGATGACAGTATAATTGAGTATGACACAAAACGAAAAAATCGTTCGTTCAAGTTAACGCAAGTGAGCTCCGACAGTACAAGTAAGTCGAACAAACATACTATACTACTTTGACATTTAACAGCTGATTGATGAGGATCTTGGAATCGTTAATAAAAGAGAGCGCGCGAATATGAAATATAAAATACATTGCATTTGTATTAAATTTTAGGAACCAGCAATAAAGCGTCTTTTTTGAGTAGAGAGCCAATGCAAAGGCCGCAATCAACTAAAACTTATAGGCCAGCTTTAAATTGGACCATGAAGTTGTAAGCGCTTGATTATTTTCTACTGAGCAAGAAAAATATATATGTGTGTGTGTATATCCCTCTTGCTAATTCGTAATTTATTTTGCAATAGCGAGTTAGAAAACTTCGAACTTGATCTATTCCAAGATTATGTGCCAAACGTTTTCATGTTATTAAGAGATGACGATAGCGCAAAGTACCTCCCGGAGCTGACGAGTTCAATGGCTATGAAATGTGTGAATATTAATTCGTCGGAAGATTCTGTTAGCGATAACTGGAAGCGTATGAGCAGATTCGAGGGCAGCATTTGTGGCGGTACATTACGCAAGTTTAATCGTGCGAATCACATGCTGTTGAAGTATTTAATAATAATAAGATAAGATGTCTCCTCTCTCTCTCTCTCTCTCTCTCTCTCTCTCTCTCTCAATTCGTTTAATCGATGATTGTCGCTCTCGTTTCAGATGTGCCGACTTTTTTTTCCGGTGGTCCCATATGGGCGTCAGCCTGGTTACCCATTCCGTTATCTATATACGCTAAAATTCCGACACAATACGTCGCAATCAGCACGCATCCCACTATGGGAAGCGAGTACGCAATAGGAAAGAGTTATTCAGAATCAAACATCATACAGATATGGGATGTCGGGCCATTGGATCACGTGTAAGTTCATAATGACATTACAAGTGTAGAGCTTTGATTTTCCTTTCTTTTTCTTCTAGATTGCATGTGTGTTCCGAAAACAACGGATATTAGAGTTGCAAAAAGGCACTTTCTTTTTTTTATTTACTCGATAAAACAAAAACGTACTTGGAACGGTTTATAAACCGTTTATAACGCAATCTTTGATTACGATCGTGAGATTATCTTATTGAGTAATTTTTACTAAGATTATACGTTTTGTATGCTCTTTCCAGAAGTAATAGCACAAACCGATCCCCTATTTTAGCGTACGCGATTGTGCACAACAGCGGTACGGTTTGGTGTTTGGAATGGTGTCCGTCTGGATGCTATCAGGATACCGATCTTTGTAATTATAAAGCGGAAAAAGGAAAACTCCGACGAATGGGACTGCTCGCGGCAGCATGTTCCGACGGTTGCGTAAATATTTATTCGTTACCATTTGCGGACGAGCTCGGATTCGAAAGAGCGGAACATAATTCGTGAGTTGACTTCCTCATTGCGACTTGACTTTCAGTATGTTGTTTGCAACAGTTGTTCTATGTGTTTCAAGGTGGCCGATTTACAAGACCGAGCCGGTAGCAACACTAGTGGTAAATCTTTCCATGTATGATAACAACAAGCAAAATTGGCAGTGCAGCAAGCTATCATGGACGAAGCAACACGGGCACGAGTAACGTCGAAAAATATTTTATACCGTTCCTCTCAAAGCTCTTTCGCGTCTCTAGAAGATTTTCCTATATAATTTAAAAAAAAATAACAAATATCTTTTTAGTATCATCGCAGCTGGTTTCACAAATGGTTACATAGCATTGTGGTATCTTACAACCACCTCGCCTCTATTGCTCAACGTACGGAAAGACACGAGATTTATAGACGCGTATCAGCATTTCTTCGCTCATCATAACGCAGTCAGCAGTAAGTGCAATAATTTCAGTGCGATATGCAAGCGAGCCGACAGAAAAACGACGACTTTACCTTTGGATTGTCTTTTGCCGCATAGTGATAGCGTTAGTTCCATACCATGGGAAGCGATATCTAGCTTCCGCTAGTGTAGATAGAACGTATAAATTTTGGGACTTGGAAGAGACGAGCGTGCCGCAAAACTGTTCGAAGAAAGGCATAATAGTCGACGGTGCGTGGATGACACACTGGCCCTGCTCCGTTATTAGTTTCGACGATGCGCTTGGGTAAATTTGTCACTTTATCATATGCGACTAACGATTCGCTACGATAACTGATCGTCCCACTTGCAATTTTAGATTAAATTGTACGCACTCCTATATAATACCTCTGAGAGAACACGGATATAAATATTGTCCGATTTTGGCGACAAATTCGCCGACTTACGTAAGCTCACTCATTCATGTGTTATTTGCGTTTTTTGTGCAAAGGGATATCTTCTGAATATCCTTTTGAATGAGATTTTACTTTTCAGACTGTCACCGTTTCCGACTATGCCAACGGTATTGCACATGGTACATTAGCTGGAGAAATATTAACCATATTCCCTCATCAATTATTATATACGGACAAATTTCTACCCAGGAAAAGGCAGGTAAAAAGAAGAAAACTTTTATATCAGATCGCTACGTTCGCATATATATGCATTACTTTTTTTTTAATTGGAAATCTTTTTTCATTTTTTCGTAACATCTTCTGGATCTCTTCTTTGGCGCAGTTAAATTCCGTCATTAAAACAATAGATTTTTTAAAAGAACAACAAAACTTGTCTAGCGAGAACAATGACGATAAAAATGACAAGACTTGCAAGGATTATCGTTATATGCCGGCAGACTACAACGAATGCAAAGACCGTTTCGGCATTATCTTTCACGACAATTTGACGGTAAGCGATTGATTTTAATAATGATTTGTACGATGTTGTAAAACGGTTTTCTGTCGTACAGAACTTGAAAGGGAACGTCAAAACGGATAAGCAGCAGGACATTTTGTACAATGAAAAGTTGATACCCGTTCCTATTGAACAGCATCCATTTACATCTGTGAACAGGGTGAGTTTGTTTACCTTTACAGAATGGAGTTGATTTAAAAAAAAAAAATTATGCCCCTCTACAACACAAACAAACAAACAAATCCTAGTGTTACCAAACCTTGAATTGAAATTCTGCAAAGTGAAATTCTCCAAAGTGAATTTTATTAGGTATCCATTTGGCTTACTGTTAAGCTTGATGCGAAAAATCCCTCTCTTCCCTATAATTCGAGATATATCGCGCCTCGGCATTCCTTGCTGAGGGAAAATTGACTCCAATTTGGTTAGATAACTCTGTCGTTTATAAAAGACAAATATAATTGGCAACAAAACGTTCGGTAAGACGAAATAAATCTTTTAGGTGGTTTGGAATCCAAACGCATGGAGCTATTTGTGGCTTATGGTGAGCTATCAGAATGGCTTAACGAGACTATTGAATTTCAAGTCCATGTCTGCACCTCGTGAAATGGAGACTTTGCTGTCGTCGCACGCAAAATCTTAGCTTGCTAAAACGAATTCATTGGCTCAGAAACTACTGTAAAGTTATTTGATTTGGAAATCGCTTATACAAACGAAATACTGTATAAAATGTGTCTATTTATTTCCGTTAAAATGCGTCTAAGTGTAGATTAACAAACTAGTTGTTTCGGACTTCCGTTATAACAAGGAATAAATTTTTGCCTCAACATTTATTTGAGTGAAATCTTATTCTTGACGCGTCGAATCTAATTGCGATCCTACTCGACAATTAGACTGAAAAGTTATCGGACTGTCGACCTGAAGAAAATTATTTTCCGTTTTATTCGTGAATTTGGAGAAAGAACAAGCAACGTTTACTCGAGTGAAAAGGTTCGTTCGAACGAATGATTTGTGAGTACAATATCGATGTTGTCGTCAAGTCGAGGAGAATCAAGGTTCAAATAACGCTCAACACTGCCTTCAAATAAGCCTATCGCCGGCCCTGGGACACATATCGTGTATGCACGTCGTAGCGTGACGTAGCGGCGAAGCGGAGAAGGCTGGTTAGCCGGTAGGACGAAGGCGTCTCGCAACTGGTGCGTAACGAACGGAGAACCGAGGCGAGTCTGCGATCGTTACCACCCGGCTTCCGGTCTCTTCCTATCCTGTCGTTTCTCTCGTATCAACACTGATAACGTGACTATCGACCGGAAGTATCCGCAGTATCAAGTTGATCAGGTGTTTCGTTTTGCAACAGTGGTAAGTGCAAAACTCAATCAGAAGGATCATGTGGCATTGTTTTCTCATTGGTTTGCGTCTGGAGTAAGTGATTTTAAACTCTCCTCTTGCCAGCTAGTGCGTTTTCCTTCTCTTCTTGTGTATTATTTTTTTGTTTTTCCCTTTTCTGCTTATTTTTTTTTGCTCCAGTAGAGAGAGAGAGAAAGAGAGAAAATGGGTTTCAATCCCATGAAATGGAAAACGAGAACCGTCGTATACGGTGTCCTAGGAACTTTGCTGTTCTACATACTATTCGTTTACAAGAAGAAGTATCAAGTGATACATGAGATTGTCGTAAATAACTCAAATCCTAAGCACGTGTGGGAATTTGTGGCAGACTTTAGTAACATGAAAAAATTGAACCCTACGATGTAAGTAAAAATTATCTTTAAATAGTGTTTTGCGAGGGAAGAATTGAAATGATTCTAAAGTAAGAAGAAAGGAAAAATTAATCTTACGTATAGATTACGCTACATTTACATTGCGCGTTTCTTCTTTTTTTTTTGGAGAGGGTACTCTTTTTTTTTTTTTCCTCTATTCTCTTTTTAATAATCAATTCTGTTTATACGTAAATTCGCATATAAATTACAGAGAAGACTTTAGCGTGATCGCGGAAAGCGGTAATTACGATCATTGGAAGTATACCGTGCGATACACGGAACACTTGAGCCATCTGCCGATAATTCGTAACGTAGCATACGGCCAATACGCCGTAAGACCGGACAACGACGGCTACGTTATCAGTTCCAAGCATCGGACTTGCTTTTTCCTTGATCTCGGATGCTGTGAGTAAACTATAATCTTTCTCCTCTCCTCTTTTCCGAGATGATCGTGAGATTCGAGATACGGCACTCATATTACTTCTGATTCAGTACGATTTGTTCGTATTTCAGTGGAGTCAGTTTCGAAATTCAGATTCGATGTGGATGGTGAGAAAGATACGAAATGTATCGAGACCGTGCAGTACGAATGCCCGATCGCGTTGTCATTTCTATGCTACATGGAAGTCATGTATCAGCGAAAAGAAATCATGAAGAGACTCAAGTGGGAATTCGCAATGACCGATATCAAAGTGAATTAACAAAGGCATTAGAATATCATGTCGAACAAAATATTTTTCATATACTTACAGCAGTATTTTCTCAATAAAAAGATAGGCACGGAGCCGAAACGAATTCGATGCCTAGTTTCCTCTCCTCTCGAAAACGAATCCTAAAAGTGGACGATAATTTACGTAAAGAACCACTCGCTCGATTCAATTTGAATGACTGATTGCGCGTAGTGTGTTGCGAATGAGATGGACCCATGGACGGAGCACATTGTCGCGAGGGTGAAGCCCAAGGGATGAGAGGAATGATATATATTGCACAGACTCCTATATAATAAAAGTCTTCTTCTAGACTGCTAAATATATAGTTTAATTAAGGATTGTTTGGTTGGAAAAATATCGTCCGCCATCTTTAAAAGGACCTTACATACGTGACCTGTGCTGGGATTCTGTAACTCGTTACTGGAGTTAATGACAGTTTCGTTATTATTGCGCAGCTTTTCTACAGTATACAAAAGCTGCGCAACGATAACAAAACTGTCGTTAATTCCAATATCGAGTTACAGAGTTCCTGCATTGGAGGGCTATTACGGTTCTCTGATTGGGTGAAAATGACGAAAGTGAGCAACTCGCCCAATTACAATTTATCTCACCCTGCGAAAATACGAGATTCGCGTGAATGAACTCGACACGAAATTTCATGTCGAAAAGATGAAATCGAGAAGCAGTAACGGGAAAAACGAGTTTAACCTCGGTTCTACATTAGGTGATTAAAGTTTTAAGTCTTAAAAACTAACCGATCACAGTACAATTTTTGGAGAATAATCTACTGTAATTAGTTCTTGAGACTGAAGAGATTTAAAGCCCTATTGCACTAATGTTATTTTAGTTTTAAGCGAAACTTGAATATGTGTCTGTCTTTATTTACTTAGAAAGAAAGATAAAGATAGATACATGTTTAAGTTTCGCTTAAAGCCAAAATAACGTTAGTGCCTAAATCACTTAAAGTAACCACCTAATAACGGGAAAAACGTACAATGGAAAATTTAATGATAGTTTTACTTATGGTATATCGGGATAACATAATGCAGAAAATAAGAAGAAGATTGCGAGATTGTTATTTATTATTTTTCTCTACTTTACGCAATATATTCATACAAATTTAGACGTTTTGAACCAACCGCATGTGGCTAGAATACACATGGTGAATGATTGCGGTACTTTGGGTGTGTTCGGAGAGCACGCTACCGCGTTCTTCTATCTTTATCGCTCCTTAGATAAACAATAAGGATAGAATGACATGGTAGCGCTGAATAGCGCTAATAGCAAACTCTTCGAACGCACCTTTTATATATCAAGTGACTTCAGCGCCTAGCTCTGGCCATTGAAATCAGGCTGGTGGCCGCTCTCATGCTTCTCTTTGGTATGACCAACGTACGAGTATAAAATCTCTGATGGTAGAGTAGCGAAAAAAAGACGAAAAAAAGGTGCTAGAAAAAATCAACAATTTGTCATTGAAAACACCGCAGCAGCAGATGCGAGAGCTCGCAACGTGCGCGTAGAAAAGAAGAGTCAGAGAGAGAGAGAGAGAGAGGAATCTTTTATATTTGTATGCTCTTTTAAAAGTGGGATATATATACTCGTCGTTTGTTGCATTTAGCGATATCCGCTTGTACGTTTGTATCTGAGCAACTGAAAACATGTCCAATAAATTCGAAACGTAAGTGAGAGTTTGGTTGTTCTCCTTTATTTCATCGTGCGTGTCCCCATGGACGGTATTTCGAGGTTAGACATGTTTTGAATATATACAATCGCACGCTAAATAAATGTTTGCGACACGTTCGCGTAAACAGTCATTCGAGAGTCTCAATTCGCAGCCGTCTAACCAAAGCTTCACCTCGATCCTACATGTATATCTGCGACGTATCTGTCTGGACTCTCGTGGAAATTGATTCAACGCTCGCGATCTACACGGCGTGTAAACCGACGATTACTCTGATTGTGGTAACAAATCGTGGTAAGCGGATAGTAGGCGGTATCGAGATGATGCTGCGGCGACGGCGGCGGCGACGACTACGACGACGACGATGATCTACATAATTGCTGCGATATAAGAATGTCGTTGATACGTTTGAAACATATGGCAAGGTTAATACGGAACGTAATTTCTTTTCGCTTTGCTCCGTTCTGTATTATTGCAAGATACAAGGTATGAATAATATGACTTATCTCTGACTCATAAATTGACAGCGCTTACAGATTGAAGGCTACCGCCGAAGACAGCGGTGACGAGGAGTCCCAATCAAAGGATAATCAAAAAGTCGACAAGGGTCCATTAGTGAGTGACACGAGAAATGAGAGAAATGGTCAATGGAACTTACAACACTTTATGAGGGGCATATCTCACGACTAACAAGTAATTCTCTGTGTGTTTGCAGCCTCCGATAGAGATAAGTCCAAACGAACACAAATTACAGTATGCTTATGCACTCTGGTACAGTCGACGCAGTCCTGGCAAACAAACCAGCATACAAAGTTACGACCAAAATTTAAAGTTGGTCGGTAGATTTGCGAGTGTGGAACAGTTCTGGGGTCTCTACAGTCACTTGGTACGACCTTCAGAACTGACAACGCATACAGACTTTCATCTCTTCAAAGTTGGCATAAAGCCCATGTGGGAGGTAAGCGAGCCGTATCTCCGCGCATTACACACCATGTATCGAGATTTTGTTCCTCCTTTTGCAGGATGAAGCCAATCAAAAAGGTGGTAAATGGATAGTAAGATTACGCAAAGGTTTAGTGTCTAGATGTTGGGAAAATCTCATATTGGCAATGTTAGGAGAGCAATTTATGGTAGGAGAAGAAATATGCGGCGCTGTTGTATCTATAAGGTTTCAGGTAAACAATCTTTATGGCTTGCTCTTGCAAGCAATGTCGCTGTCGAGGTAGATTGAGTAATTGTTCTTATGAGTAGGAAGACATAATATGTGTATGGAACAAGACAGCATCGGATGTAGCGACAACCGCACGAATCAGAGATACGTTAAGAAGAGTATTACATCTTCCAACTAGTGCCTCTATGGAGTACAAAACTCACAATGAGAGCTTGAAGAATGTACATCGGCTCTAAACCCGTACGATATTCGATATGAGGTACGTTACGAGCAAACTTGCCCAGTAATGTGAACGATATAGTGTCTTATAACAATAGTTTGATATCTTTCTAATCTTGTTTATCTTTGAAAATATAGCTCCCGGAAGATCGCACATCTGTTTGACAGGATATAAAAAAAATATAAGACAAATCGAAAACACATCCACTTGACGATACACTTTATTCACAAGTGTCTGTATTGTAACTTATGTAAATAATAGATACACATTGGTAATAAATAAATGCTCTTATTTCCAAACTGTGCAATATGGAAATTACTCGTTATTATGATTATTTTTATACATTTCATCTATTCCCAATTTCGCAAAAATGAGTAATTTCTTTCCTCCTATCTCTATACCTAATCTTTCCACAAAGATTTTACTTTGCTTCATTTCTCTACATCAGCCATTGATATCTCAATTTTTTCACAGTCTTGTTTCCACTGTTTGCAGACACATACATTTAATATATAAAACGCAAGCAAACTTTATATACAGGAAGACCAGCTGAGATCATGTCGCAAGATGATCATTGAATGAATGAAAAAGTGTATCACAATAGTTTTATATACAACATCAAGATTCTCAAGACGAAAGAGTTAGCAAGGCGGATATGAGTAGCGTTGTTATATGTTACATGTGTGTGTTTTATTACATTGTAAACAATTTATCTGTATAAAGCGATTTTTATTTTTTTCGATACATGTACGCACGCACTCATTTTTCTTTTCTCTTTCACTCACGCACACATACGCACGCACGTACGCACGCACATACGTACAAAGAAACGCGTAATTCGCGAACGCTGCAATTAATAACATTACGTTGATTTTCCAGTAGGCCTGGAAATATATAGCTCACGAGCCAGAATCCTACACCGTACCGAGAGAGCCTTCCCGAAAACAACACATTTTCTGCATAGCAAATAAATATCTCAGACGATACAATCTTGAAATATTATCGGGGCCTGTAGACTAGAGTCGGGTATATATCTCGTAAGAAAGGAGGCCCAATATAAACGAGTCTTATATCAATTGTGCTTTTATCCCACGTTAATCCATCTTGCGCGTACAAAGTTGCTCTTTACGTGTAAAAAGCCATGGATTATATCTTTGAAATGACAATTACCACCATACCTGTGTGTAGCAAAACAAGATTACCTTGTGTCTCATGTAATTCCCCAAGTATAGGTTGTGTATGCTTACCTAACACAAATGAGAATATTAGTTTAAAATTCATAGAGAGATGAAGATAATCAGGCACTCTATTACTCTGTTCACCTTCTGTAGGTAAGAGTAGTCCGGCTATACATATAATTCCTGAGACAAGCGCTACATAATTTGTACCCCCTGAAACATGAAATACAATCTGCATGCTGAGGAAAAACTGTCTGTACAGAAATGTGTATTCTTGTGCCGGTTAAGAATTTTCTTCTCGAGTAGATGTCTAGTATCAATACTTGCTTGCTCACACACACATTGATACTTTTACAGGACTGATTCACACTTGATAAAAATGCATTCTCCCTCTATATGTGCAGAAACAAAAGGGCATCTTGCCAATTTGATACTAGTGGAAGATTACGTATCACCAAATTCTCATTTTACTGATGCAACAATATATTGGGAAAAATAATTCATCCTTGTAACTGCCATGTACTCACTGTCCACTGTTCTGTTTTGGCTTATAAGCGCATAAGATTGCTGTTGCCTTGTCGTTTCGTTGATTGGGAGTTGATGAAACATATCTGGATCCGGTGTTGATCTTCCGACAATATCGCTTGTTCCGGAGAGTAGTTTAGCTTCGACATCTCGTTTACCAATAGCCTAACACGATGAAACATAGGTGAAAAAATATCTACTTTTCATGATTTCTTCTAAATAGTATTTAGCTGTGTAAAGACTATCACCTGTTTAGTAGGATGTTCTTGCATGTGTATTCTGAACTTATCAATTACATTGCAATTGCTCGTTAATGGTGCTGTATGTCTGATGACAATATCAACGCAGCATCTAGCTTTTATTGTGCCTTTTGGATCGACAACCTTGTACTTGTTTGGTGCGGTGCATAAAACTAAGATATAACACAAATGAATAAATGAAAGATTCGCGTTGGAAAGAATAGATAGATACCTTCGAATTTTACAGGAAAGTCGTACGGGTTATACAATGTTAGCACTTGTTTGTGAGTTGCCTGGTTGTCTAAGAAGAATGTAACGCTTTGTGGAAACACAAAGACTGGTAATTTTCGGGGTGTAGCTACTAACGGCGGTTGCATCGTGCTCCTTTGATCTCAGCTTGTCCATGCACCTGCAAAACATACTGTACATCGTACATCTTACGTATGCATTCCTCGTTTACCACGATTGAAAAAAATTCATAAATATTCCAACATTTCCTCGTATTACCGTGTACATAGAATCACGTATGTAATGTCACACAGCGCGCGGGTTTATCTCAACTCAAAGTGTCGGAGAGCTATAACCTGACATCGTACTCGAAAAATCTGACAAGGTTCGCCAAAAATGAGTCTAGCATAAGATGTATGATTACGCGCGCATATACGTGCGTATAATACGTACGTAGCTGAGAATTTTGATATGTTCGGGAGTGAACAAAGGCAGTAATGGTGCTAGGAACAGAGAGCTTCTTAGCTGTCAAGACTTCCAACTCGGAAGAAATTCCGAATTTCAACAAGTGCTGCTGGTTGTGCGTTGCGCTGAGCGAAAGCACGAACGTAATATGCGACCAGTTGAAAACGATTCACGTATGTAAAAAAAAAAAAGAAAAGAAAAGAAAAAACGAACCAATCGACCTTAGCGCCGTATCGAACAGCAGTTGCAGCAGTAGCAGTAGTAATAGCAGCAGCAGCGATGCTCAGACAGAATATTTACACGTATTTACAAACAAGTTACGACGACTTGTCTGATTCATCGCTACAGTCTTTAACGAAACGCACTCGGCGTCATGTACACTCGACGTTGTGTACGTCTCTACGTGTGAGGCTGGGCGCTTCCGCGTCGAGGCATCGAACATTTTCGAAAAAGCGGAAGGTTGATTAGCTACGGCGTAAGTCACGTGTCACATCCCCCGTATATCCGCGTGTTGTGCACTCCCAGTCGTGCTCACACTGCGCTCGTGTTGCGCGTGTAATATATGTCAGTGCACGTGTGAGCCCTAACCTAGGTTATGATTTTATACTATCGCACGAATACGATTTGATTAGCATATTTAGCGAATATTCCTAACGCGTGTAACAATAAGAAAGAAAGGCAGAACGAATGAAGTCTAACGTATACTCACTCGTGCGTCATATCATACGTCAGTGCAAGTACCACACGCTAATACCAGTCCGTGTTGGAGATTGTAATTTCCAGCGAGATTTCATACTTCATAGCAGGAATTACAGAGATATGCTGCGCTCTCCGTCGCGCATTTCTGACATACAGAGATTGCGGCAAAAGATCAAGAAAAAATCTATCAAATATGTCTGCAGTGCGAACGTGTCGTTGCAGGTTAGTGTTGCATCATAACGGTACGTGTGAATGCGACCATTGTTGAAATAATATTGTATAAACATTAACTGTATATGCGCACACACTAGCTTAAACTACTTGATGCTAGCCGGATTATCAAGTGTCAATGGTATAAATTCGGGAGAAGAGGTAAAATTTACTATAGATTTTCATCTGTGTGTAAAATTTGGTCCAAGTTTGATTAGAAGCTTTAGAAGTTGATGGGGAACGTACAGACATTCCATTATTGTGTATGTGTGTTTTTATATCGAAGAATAATGCTCTTGCAGGTCCTGGGCAGCGGAGCTTGTGGTGCACCAAGATGCGTTTATCTATCGGCAGGTAATACTAGCTACATCTTCAACTGTGGAGAGGGAACGCAGAAGCTGGCGCACGAGCACAAGTACAAACTAGTCAAGCTGGAACATGTGTTTATAACATCAGCCAACTGGGACAACTTGGGTGGCATGCCAGGAATGTTGCTAACGATACAAGATACCGGAGTACAAAAGATCCATGTACATGGACCCAAAGATACCATAGAGATCTTTGACGCAATCAAGAGATTTGTGTCACTGCAAAATTTAAGAGTTCACGAAGCCACGTGCGACGAGTCGCAGCCGTACACAGACCAGGTCATGTCCGTTTCGTACATTCCCATTACAAAATCGATCAAGTACAATATGGGGTCTACCGATTTAGGAGAGGAAGTGGTCGACAATATTAATTACTATGACTATGTGACCAAATCAAACACCAGAAAAATGTTCGAAAGTATAAAAGAGAAAAAGAGACATCTTTCGACGATTGGACAAAACTCTGATAAGAAATTGATATCACAAGTGATGTCTTATATTTGCAAATTGCATCCGCGGCAAGGCAAACTGTCGCTGGAGGCATGTGTGGAAAAGGGTGTGAAACCTGGTCCTCTACTCGGTCAGCTGAAAGCCGGTAAGGATGTCACTTTGGAGGACGGCACGGTAGTTTTAAGCAAGGATGTTTGCTCTCCGCCGACACCAGGTCCCACTTTCTTAGGTATGTCGATTTTCAGATGTACTGTTTTATTTTGCACCTTCCACTTAATTTTTCTTCTGTTGAAAATTTTTCGTCGCTTGAAATTGGATTTGCAGTTGTAGATTGCCCGTCGGAGGATTATCTGGAATCCTTTGTGAATCATCCTGCTTTTACGCGACTACAAACTGCGACATTGAAAGAGGACGACGCGCCGTATTGCGTCGTTCATTTCACATCGCAGAATGTGATGGATGATTCTCGTTACGTAGACTGGATGGGAAAATTTGGACCCTACACGCGTCACATAATCGTAAATGAAGAGAACGAGTGTATGGGTACCGAAGCGTGTCACAAGCATCAGCATAAACTCCACATGCTGCATCCCGAGATATTTCCCTTCTTGAACGAGGACTGCTTCCAGAAAAAAACACGGGTTAGCCGCGCAGTTTGCATGTTGACAAGAGCAGGCTGTAATTCAATTAGAATTAGAGCAAGATAGTTGAAGCATTAGTGTAATTTGCAAAGATCCCATGATCGTTTGTAAATTCGGTGATGTCGCGTTCGTCTGTCGTAATCGTAATTCGCTGAAAGTGGCTGAAAACTGCTCGACAACGAGCTCACAAACTCGTTTCGCGATGCGACTTGGGGAGATATATCCAGGAGTGTGGTCGAATATTTTTTTTCCTATTGCTATAAACGATCGCGCAAATATCACGTGTTTTCTTTCTCTCAGACAGGGGATCCGTGCATCATACATCGTCCCAGAACACATCACACCATCCATCTGCAACCGGAACTAAAGTTTGATACGGAGAACGAGGTATCGCTGCATCCGCAGGAATATATAAACGAGATATTCGAGATCGATGGCTTTTTAGACGCGTTGGCGGAGCTACAGACCAACATCAACGCCCAGACAAAATCGTTATCTATTGTGAACGATTACCCAAAGATTCTTATGTTGGGCACTGGCTCCAGCATACCGAATAAAGTCAGAAATACGAGCGGTATATTGCTGCAAATAGACGAGAGCCATAGTATGTTGTTGGATTGCGGTGAGGGTACGTTCGGGCAGATTGTCAAATTTTACGGAAGATCCGAGACGCATAATATCATGCAGTCAATCAAGGTATGAGAATCGTTTTTCTTCCCTCGTAACTAATAAACTAGAAGCAAGTTGTTAAAATCGTAGTAAACTCCATTGTAGAGCGGTTTGTTTTCTAAGGGTACAAATGTACACAGTAATGTACAAGAAAAGGATCATTTTGTGCAATATGCTTTGTTACTTGCTCCCTGAACTTTGACAATGGATGTTGAAAAATATTTCAAGAAAAATCCAATAATTTTTTTATTATACTTGTGAAAGATTCGTACCGATCGTATTGATAAAAGTTTTGCTCCGGACGTAAAATAAAATTTAATCTTGTTGATCTCACCACGATTGAATTTAAGGCGATATACGTGTCACATTTGCACGCGGATCATCACATCGGATTGATTGACTTGATAAAACAAAGAAGGAAAGTCACGCAAGATCCTTTGTACCTGTTGGCGCCGGGACACATCGTCGCGTGGTTGCAGTTTTATCACAAACGCTTCGAACCTATTTTGCATCAAATAACACTGATATCAAACAGCGAGTTCTTCATGGACGTACATAGACCGTCGGAGCAACAATATAAGAACATGTATAAAAACCTGAATGTGCGAGTCGTGAGGACAGTATACGTCAAGCATTGTCCTTATTCTTATGGTGTTTCCATAGAGCTCAATAATGGACAGAAAATCGTTTACAGGTGAGCGTGAGATTTGTCGCGATCCTTTTCATCATCCCTTTTCAGTTCGGAATAAAGCTGTGTAGACATTACATTTAGTAGCAGCAGCAGCGGCGGCAACAACAAATCATTTTACAGAGATATATGATCTTTTTCTTTTTTTTCTAGCGGCGATACTATGCCCTGCGAGAGTCTCGTGAAACTCGGACAAGACTGCGATCTATTGATTCACGAAGCGACGATGGAGGACGATCTCGTAAAAGAAGCAAAGATGAAGTATCATTCGACGGTGTCGCAGGCCATACAAATGGGTCAACAAATGAGGTCGAAGTTTACGCTGTTGACGCACTTTAGCCAACGCTACGCGGCTATACCTCACTTGCCACAAAGTGAGAATGATCTACGTAATGTCGGTATCGCATACGATAATATGCAGGTCAGCCTGTCGCAATTGCCGCTATTGCCTTTGATGTACCCGACGTTAAAATTAATGTTCAACAAGCATTATGTCGAATTGGAAGAACGAGCCGCTAAGCGACAGCGGTTGACGAATCAGTGATCAGTCTGAAAAGCATTATGATTTAGCTATCTTGTACATCATAAGAAATACATTTGTACATAATAAAGGACAAACTGCGTCCTGACGGACGTGATATCGATAGCTGTTTATCTTGTGATCGATAATTGATCACGAGTTGAATTGAACCGAATTTGCTATTAGAATTGTAGAATTGCAAAGGTGCCTTTACATAGGAGCATCGAGTGTCAAGCGCGTTGAGCACATGAGTAATATATGGTGAGTTGTTGCTGAAACGCAAGATTATATATAATTTGATTGCTACTAAATCATCAGTTGAATTTCGAGACATTTATCAGCAATTCAGAAAAAATTGTAAGACATTACAAAATGTCTATTATCGGCATTATTTATAGTTATTAAAATATAATAGCATTATCAGTAACGAATATTATAAACAAAACTTGGAGTTACTTGCATTAATATCACTAATTGCAAATGCAATATGAGCAAAACAAAAAAAGGTTTTGAGTGTTATAAATATTTGCAGAAAGAGATATTGTCCTAATTATATGTGTAATACTATTATATTGCTAATTGCCCTATGCTGCCTATAAAGGGATATCTACATTGGACGTAAGCAGTAGGAAGTAAGAATAAGAAATTGACCAATCATAGTTGATTATTCTTCCCACATTCGATTGTGGTTGGTCAATTTCTTATTCTTACTATTTACTTCCAATGTAGACGTCCCTTAAAGCCCGTATCAGACTATCGACTGCACCGGCCGACTACGACTGCCGACTCTCAATGAACCAATCACAGTGAGGTGCCGAGTCAGCGCCTCACTGTGATTGGTCCATTGAGAGTAGGCAGTCGGGTCGGCCGGTGCAGTCGATAGTTTGATACGGGCCTTAGAGGAGCTTATCCCAGAATAGAAGGACAGACGATGTCCGAGGAATGTATTTTGACCGTAGTGCGTAGGCGCGGCGATCAGATGATGTTATATATATATATATATATATATAAAGTAAAAATGCCAGTGCGGCGTGACATATACCTAACCTGGATAGCTGCTTCCTTATTTGTGTAAACTGATATTTTTATTTGCAGCTGCTTTTTTTCGCATAAATAGTATCTCCGGATGCTCATGTTTATAGCATATGGTATAACCTATTACATGCAACTTTGTACAATATATTTTATTTTCCTATTGGCGGATACGATCTATCTGACGTATGTGTATAACGTTAATAATAACTCAGAAAAAGAGAGAAATATATATTCCTGCACCATGGTTCTGGGGCCAGACTAATGCAGGATCACACCGCGTTCGATGTCCGACGTAAAACATCCGATATCCAATAGGAGAAGAGCTTTCTAATAGAAAATTCAATTCTCCAATTTCTCAATTAGAAAGCTGTTCTCTTATTGGATATCGGACATCGACACAATGTGAATCCTGCATTTTGCACGATTCACACTGCGTCCGATGTCTGACGTACGACGTCCGATATCCAATAAGAGAACAGCTTTTCAATGGAGAATTGAATTTTCTATTAGAAAACTCTTTTCCTATTGGATATCGGATGTTGTACGTCGGACATTGGACGCGGTGTGAATCCTTCATTATGCCTTTATGCAAGAGTGTGTGCTTTCCACTTTCAATTCGATGTGCAATGATCAAGACTTGAAAATGTAAAGTCATCGGCTTGTTCAGTTATGCCACTTGAGAATAAAGGAAGTCTTTCATCGTCGAGTTGTACTACCAAGCCGACTTTTCATCAAAGATAGTGACGGCTCCCAAGAGAAACTTTGGAACTAATCATTGGGTACAAGTGCGAAGAAGATTTACTTGATTCCGCTGGATGGCGCTAGAGTCATTTGAAAGGCGGCTCTCTTGTTGCAACTGTGCGAACCTCCGCGAGTCATTGCTACCGCATTTCTCTCTCTGAGTGAAGTGTTGTTCGTCAGTTTTTCACATCTCCGATTCTCAACATCGCGCGAAACTCCAATTTGTCAAAATGGTCGCCGCCGGTAGCAAGTACTGCAACAACGTATACGCGCTTTTGGCGATACTCTTACTACTGGTAGAAACAGGTGAGGTTAACGGCCGATGCGACAGTACGTCACCGCCGTTTGTATATGGGTGGGGCATATATACATGTGGGATCTGTGAGTCTTCACGATCCAAGATTTTAGCAAGATACATTTCGCGAGCAGACCGTATGGATTTTTACCAAAACATCGTTACTTTTCGTCTAAATCTCACTAAGTACATTCGTCAAAAACAAAATTGTCGAGGATACGAGACAGTGTTAAAATCGCTCACTCGCAAAGACGCTTGTTTGTTTCTAACGATAGTAGTCTGATTTGGCTCTTCACATTCAGGACATAGCATCCGATGCTATCAATGCAATAGCACCAGCAACGCATATCCGTTCCAATGTAACGAGGTTTTATCGAGTGACGTGGATTTGCAGCCGGAAGCGTGCGATGACGTTTACGGGGCGCAATATTGCGTCAAGCACACAGGCCGTTTCGAGGGTAAATGAAATAGTAAAACCTATCTTTCGGGATCGAATCTGGGAACTAAGGTTTAAGAATCTAACATAGTGCGATGCGGGAAAAACTGATTAATTGGGCATGACTGCGACAAGCGACTTCGAGTGATCCTCTTCGACTTGCGCGCTTGCAGCACGTTCGATCCTTACGTTTCTGCTAAAAAAAACATTAACACACTAACCATATTGTTTTATTTCATTTGTTTTTGTGAAAAAGTCATTGTGTGTAAATAATGATTTTTTTCCACTTCTCTCTCCTCTCCTCTCCTTCATTTTTCTTTTCTCTCTGAAGATATATACGAGGTATGGACGAAAAGTTTGTGCACTGAATTTTTTTCTACCGATAACACTGTATGCTTTTATGGTGATTAGGTGGTGTTAGGGGAAGTCTTACGAGTCATTAATACGAATTAGGTCATTATCGAGTCCCACATAGCATAGAGGTTTTGTCCACACCTAGTATAACCAGCAAGTTTATGTCACGTTTATGCGAACGTCGTATTAGACGCTTATAACTCGATTAGAAATTTAATGGGTGCTTTCTTGATTGACAAAGCGGTTGCCTTGGATTGCTACCAATGCACATCAGAGGATGAATGGAAATGTATGGATGGTGAATTGGTTGAAAATTCCTTGATGCCGACAAATTGCAATCATATTTATGGGACGCGTTATTGCATCAAATCGGTCGGCCGTTACGGAGGTTTTTATGTCAAATTTTCACTGAATTGTTGTGGTTGAGTGTGCATGGTCGTTATTTCTTTCGTTCTTATCCGCTCATGCTCGTACTTCCAAGATCAATTCTTTGTTTGTTCAAGGTATAAAAGGAAAAAAAATTTCCTTTGTTTTTCTTTCTTTTCCTGGGTACTCACCGCGCAGCCATGTTGGACTGTGATGTTAAAAGCGAGAAGTGACATGCTGCTTGTGCTTGCCACTTCTAAATAAAAAATATTTGCACGAAACAACACTTGAGATCGCTTGAGCATACTTGTGAAATGCTCCGTAAACTGTCATTTTCCCTTAATAAGTAATTGTAAAATACATGTGGCAAAATCATGTGGCAAAATAAATCAAAGAAGAAAATTGCGTGTTACGTTAGTTTTATAGCTTTTTATTGACTGTCGAGAAAAAGGATAATTTTCGAGGCATCTTACAGGTATACTCGTGCGATCAAGTGTCCTTTTATTCGAATATCTTTTTATTTACACGCAAGAATTCTGAACATTGTTTTCTCGCGTCATCAATTCAAAGTCTCGCGGCAAGTATCCTCGATATTGTGTTAACAAAACACGAAAGGCTTTTCGGCAAAACTGTCGATATATACTTATCAAACTTGCAGCAATAATATCATTTCGCAACATCCTCTCACCACTGTGTACAGCACCTCTTTCGCTATACCGTTAATCGAAATTTCATTTAGTTTGAATTGTAATTTAAAAGAGACGCTAACATATTATGTCTAAAAACAGGTGGCATCGGTACAAAACGATTTTGCTCAGCGGTAGATATGGGAAACTATTGCGACTATGTGAAACAGCCAGGCGACAAATTGACCTATCGTACCTGTGTATTCACTTGTTCCGGCGACGGCTGCAATCTAGCAACATCTTCAATGTCGACCAAAAATTTGTGGATCATACCAGTGGGTTTCTTGATCACTTGGGGGAGGTTGTTTTATAGGTAGAAAGCAATAAATATATACAATTGAATCTTTATATGAACCGTCCATCAAATTCAACAATTCAAGTGTTCAATCGCTTTATCGTTCAGTCAGTTAATGGACAAATTGGATTTTATCAAGCAATTTATTGTCTGAGACTGACGAAATGTTCATGTTTTACTCGCGTTACAAATCTTTTTACGTATTTATGTACATTTCCATAGATATTAGACAACTGATGACAAATGTAATGTGTACCAAAGTGAAACATGTCCGTCCATTTTTTTTTACTTATAACCAGAAGGAAAACTAAGAGCATAAAGAGTATAATTAAGATATATTTAATCTAGCAGATGTGTATGTTTGTACTGACACAGAGATAGAGAGAGAGAGAGAGAAATATAGTATGTGTGTATGTTAATTACTACTTATAAAGTTTGACTTAGGAAAAAAATGCTTTTATATTAATAAAATAAAACAAAAGTGACACGAGCAAATGTTTGTTTATTTTGCTGGTAGTTCCTGTTTGCCGTACATTGTACACATGTCCTTCAAAACACTTTGTATATACACTGAAAAAATATATCTGAATATTAATAAATATTTATTAAATAGATATCATTAAGATATTTACTTAAAAATTCTCTTCATTTGAACCGAATATTGTTTACTCGGTTCAAATAACTGTATACTTGGTTTAAAGATGAAGGAAATTTTGATTTAAGTATGTTAATGGTATCCATCTAATATATATATATATATTTATTTATTTAAAAAAATTTTTTTTTTTCATTATGAATTTTTCAGATAAGCATATGCTAAATTCATCTATAACTTGTGAGACATGCGCACGTTCTTTGGTATTTTCTACCGTTTATTGTACACTATTGTATAATCAGATTTCGATAATAGGCAAACACATTACGCATAAATCCTAATACAAACATTGCGCGAGCGAATTTATAACTCGTAATGAAATGATTCGTTACATTGACGTCTGCCGTAAAAAAATGATTACTCTTACATAAAAATATAAAATATGGAAACAGACTGGAATATAAATATATTTGTGAAAATGTATCTAACTACTTTGTGTGCGCAATATAAACGTTATCAATATATACTACTCCTAATACAGATGGTTGAATATAAATTGATATTTTTCAAGAAATGATCATTCAATATATAATATTCAATGTAAGGTTTTAACAAAGATCTTTTTTCATCTCTGTTCAATATCCATATAAATTGAAGGTTAAAGATCTTAATGAATGTATTAAAAAGAATGGCAACCAACCAATAGAGAAAGACTAGAGAATGATATGCGAAAAAGACGCTGCCGGTATATAATAATAATAATAATAATAATAATAATAATAATAATAATAATAATAGTGATAAAGTCTCGCGGGATACTTGTACTTTTGTAACATTTTCTTTGTGACAAAATATCACGTCGAGTCATCATAAGCAATATGCAAGGTGCAGCATCCAGGTACTATATTTATCGATTCACGGTACAATTACATTGTATGAAAAATACATATATAAACGTATAAATCGTTACACCATTTTATTATTGTTATCAAGCAGAAATATAATTTCGTGTGATTTTCAGTCACAAAACTAACGCTAGAAATGGATTCTAGAGTGCATCTGCTATCGTATCTTGTTAACTTTTTTTAAGTTAATCATAGCAAATGAAATCAATATTGAGTGTGTAAACGTCACATTCTTCGAATCAAAGAGTAGATAGATTTGTATTTGTTCATGGCATTGATTATACAATGCTCGATAAATCTGTAATCGTGCGTGTACGTTACATTATACATTGATCGTATAAAAAAAGAGTCTTGAGATAGTCTCTCCGAAACTGAATGTAACATTTGTCAATTATCACTGCCATGTAGAGATTATAATATCTTATTGCCATCAAGACGCGTAAAGGCAGTACAGATGGCAGTGGAGGATACACGCGATAACAAAATGCTCGACACGAAATTACTCGCTCTTCTATATCGTATGATAACAGCAACATAGAGAATATTGTAGAGCGTAATGCGCGCCATTCATTCGCCTTCATAAGAGATCGTAATAGATAGAGTTTGCCTTATTTGACAAATTGAATGCAAATCAGAGCAGAAATGTACTATGTGATAATATACAAAAAAAGTATTATAATGCTGACCAGTTGTCTAACGACTCTTTTCATATCAAATTTTAAAGATATAATTAGTTAAATAATAAACAGATACGAGATGGCAATATAAATTAATAAACGAGAAATTGGTTATAATGGGGACTAGTACCAACATACGATATTCTCGAAAAGTAAAACGAGATAATCAGTCATCTAACCGATAACGTGCGATTTTGTGTATGTATGTATGTATGTATATATGTATGTATGTATGTATGTATGTATGTATGTATGTTTGTATGTATGTATGTATGTATATATATATGTATGTATATATATATATATATATAACTTTTATGCTGCCATTTGTCTAAAAACATTGTGCTTTTCTCGATTCCGTAACCTTAGCCACCAGTTTATGATTGTTGGCGTGTACGGTAATACACACGCATACAATATCCAACTTACATATCCAGGTATGCTTGTACAGGTACAATTTTTCACATAATATGGCCCATTTTCTTGAAATCTTCGTGATCGATATATTAACGTTACTCTACATAAACATGCTGACCAACTGAAAAATTAATGTTGCATTGAAATGTTTCAATGCTAATAGCTTTTCTTTTTATGCATGAAATGTTATCATAGAATAAAAGTCCTAAGCAGTGTGTGTGTGTGTGTGTGTATGTGTTGGTACAATATTCTCGGAAGCTTAGGCTCTCCCTTCATCGTTAATTGTGCATAAATACGATCTTTAAGTACTAATCACTAATCACGTTTAGTAATAAAGCTGCAAAAATTTTGCTCGAAGCCGAGATCGAAGCGAAATATTGGTCGTAAGCGTTTTATTGGCGCTGGAGTTTTCTCACTTGGTCCTCTAATTCTTTAACGCGCAATTGACTATTGGCAAGCTGTCGTCGCACGAGCCTCAATTCGTCGGTTTGACGAGCGAATGCCAATCGAAGTTCCGCCTCGTTGTTTGGGACATCAACGGTCTCCATGGCTTTGTTGTCGTTAAGCGGAGAGGATATGATATTTTTCTAACGGAAGAAAGTAATCAGATATGGGATAGAGATCAATATAAAACTCTATCACGAGATCAGTAGATGTGTGTACACTATTTTCGTACCTGTATAACAACATTTCCAAACTTTTGCTGGAGCTGCTGAAATTTTGTGCTTTGATTGCTGGACGTTTTCTGACTCTTCTCCGACATGTCATGCAGTTCCACCGGTCTATAATCCGGTATGGTTTCGGTAGATAGAAACGCAAATTTCTTCTTGTTATTCAGATCGGTAGTTGGAGGCAATTGCGGTGGCTTGTATACTCGAGGTTTATGCGTAGAGATGCTACCACCTAGTGCATGCGATTACGACTTATTACGAATTATTACAAGTTTCGTAATATCGATCGATATAGAGAGTCTACCGTTGGACAGAATTTTACTAAAATATCTAAGTATACTGTTGAAAAATACGAGACCTGTTTTAAGGGAGATCAAGATCGGTGGACTGTTCATACCGCTGATCCAATCTCTGGCGGATAACGCGGGGCACGTGCCAATGGTATCAGGATACAGATCTTCTTGGAACTGATCGCTCTGTAACACGATTAATCTCAGTCCTTTTCTTTTCTTCTTCTCAAACTGATGAGAAATAAATCAATATAAATCAATATTCAATGTAAACGTGCAAACTTGCCTTTCTGGGTACTATCATCGAGATTGGTTCGCACATTCCACGAGTGGCGTGCAGTTTGTAAAATCTAAACACCTCGCATATAGCGGTATTGATCCCTCTTTTTGGCATAATTCCCAATCCTCTCTGAGGATTGCCGGATATAAATTGACTAAGGTAATGCATCCAAGGAGCTTCGTTAACTGCTTCGTAGTAACGAATATTGCCATCACCCTGCACGGAGGAGAATGAAATAAAGAAAAATAAGAAGTCTTCCGCATTTTGATTGCAACGAAGTTATGATGCAGAGTGCGATGCAATTTGTTACTTTCCTTCGCAATCTTGACTACGCGTTGCAGAGAGAGAGAGAGAGAGAGAGAGAGAGAGAGAGAGAGAGAGAGAGAGAGA
>NW_022639467.1:2960468-2970891 GCF_010583005.1 Odontomachus brunneus | reverse complement strand
AGAGAGAGAGAGAGAGAGAGAGAGAGAGAGAGAGAGAGAGAGGACCTTCCTTATATTGAATTATCCTAACCTTTCCAGCTAGAAACACCATATTCGTATCGTTATCGTAAAACGGAAAGACCACCCCGCTCGATGAATCGATGGTTTCACATATCAATGGAACAGTCAAATCGTGTTGACTCCATATCGCATATTGTCGGTCTGAGTGTCTACTAAATCCAGTGGTTAAGAGACGTCCGGAGCTACCAAGGAATACCACTTTGCTCGCTTTGGTGCCGGCATGACAAATCCCTTCCTGCGACAGAAAAAGAGAGAAAGAGAGAGAGAGTCAAAGATGAGTATTTTGCGCATATTCCGTATATTTCTCATGCCGGCTATCGTTTATCTTAGAATTTGATTTGATTGAAAATTTACGATTCACAGTAGCTACGGCTGAAATATTATTTTCGGCTTACTCGATCACTCTCTCTAACTCGCTGTTGATCATTACTTACCGAAACAACGATACCGGACCTTGGTTCGAAAACACGCAGTTTCTTATCCTTGCAAGTGGTCGCCAGTAGGCTGCCGTCGCGATTCAGCGATATGCTGTAGATTACGTCGGGATGCCTATCGATCACGCTCACCGCCTCGCATCTGTTTATATCCCAAACGATAACGAGATGATCGAAACCGGCGCTGAACAGCACATTCTCAGCTACCGGATGCCACTCGATGTAAGCGACACGTCGCTTGTGCCCTTGCAGCTCCACCAGCCATTCGGTCAAGTTTCTCGAGAGTCCGCCGTCAGGTACATGCCACAGCTTGATCTAAATGAGGATCGTACGAAAGATTACGAGTAGGAAGAATTGCCGACACAAATGTACGCGATAAACTTTTCTTACAGTACAGTCATCGGAACAGGATGCGATAATGTTGTCGTTGAACGGATTCCACTTGATATCCAAGACGGGACCGGTATGACCAGTCACTCGACTCGCGTTGAAGTCGAGACGTCCGGTCTGCAGAATTGAAATATACAACGAGATTAATTACTTCTCTTTTCGTGCGCGCGTAGGGTGAGAACGATCGATGAATCGATAATGGCCAACTCACGCGATCCAATGGTAACACCAGGAACGCTCCACCACCTGCAACCTCCGTCACGACAGCCAGAAATTTGGGATTCACAGCGCAGAATTGCGAATCGTGGGCATTCTTCGTGATCTTGATATTGTCGTAGCATTTTTCTCTCTTGGCCGGCACGCCGTAAACATGCCGGAATTTGCTGCTTCGAACGCCGCGAAACCACGACTGCAAGTACATCATTAGACAGTTGACATTTTGTCACATTCCGCGCAGCCACGCTGCGATGAGACACGCACGAAGAAATGTTCCAAAGAAATATATACGTTCGTGTATTATTTTCGGAAAAAAAGAACTCTCTCTTACTCAGCAACCGTAAAGAAAGAAAGTTCGCGGACAGAGAAACATCACCGACCGACAGTTGGATGAATCTTTAACGAACGCTTCTGATAATAACGAGGTAAAGCTCGGGAACGGGCACGGAGTGCGAGCAGATGGAAGAGGACGGTGCATGTGGAGAAAGAGAAAGAGACGATCGAGACAAATTGACGGCGCGAATGTGAAATCTCTTGATTATTCGCGAAGCCACGCGAATCATTTTTACTGCCGCGTGCAGTGTAGCGCAGCGAGACAGAGCGAATTATGCGACTTTTTCCCATAAAGAATGATTAAGCGAATCGCGAAAACTGGAAGAATCACGCGAAAGGATTGATCTGTACTTTGTTCCGTGATAGAAATGTATCAAACTCGCGAGACACACCGCAAGTCGAGTGTTTATAACTAGTGTATTATATAATTACGTTGTCTTTCTTTCTCTCTCTTTTTCTTTTACTCACTTATTGATCACCTATTCCTTATAAAGCGCAAATAACGTAAGAGATATGTGACACAAAACCGCTCTAAGTGACTTTGCGAACAAACTTACAAGAGGCAAGTTGTAACGAATAACTGTGCATACTCGCGTGCATTGCACAGTTTCGCATATCGAAAGAAAAAAGCAATCCTAAAAATTGTCAAAGATTCTATACCCATTGAAATATATCTATAGCGAAGAACGTCATGCGCAATAATATTCGCAACAAGATGACAACAAGCAGCGCAAAATTTCAGCCGTTTCGAGCGGAAATTTTTCGGAAAAAAGAATTTCTCAGATTTTTCTGTCAAGTCGCTCAGAGTTGAAACGACTTAACATGTGATCTACACTACTTTCATTCCGCTTAATCTAAATTTCATTGCAAATATTGAAACTACTCGAAAGCTAAAATGTTCATCTTGTAGCTTTGGTCCGTTGAAAATGAACGCTTTATATTTCATATTTTCGCAGTTCTCTCTGTACATTTCCACTTGCAAATCACGTAAGAGGATGCTTACCTGTTTATCGTTGGTCATGTTTGACGTAAACGGGATCTACCGTCCGAGACAGCCGGTGCTCGATGAGTACACGTGCGCGGTGGTGAGACGATCGTTGCCAGTGCAGGGTGACACGGTAATCGACAAGCCGGGGCTCATGCATGTGCAGGAGGTTCAGGAGAGGAGGGGACAAAGAATAAGAGAGAGAGAAAGAGAGACAGAGTGAAAGAAAGAGACAAAGACACGGGTATATCGCAACCAACTACACAGATCGCTCTTTCACGACGCTCTTACTGAAAGAAACAAAGAGAAATGAAGTTTGCGCGCCTGATTAGCAAACTCGTTAAATTATATAATCGCGACAAAGTATGAAACGCAATTTCCAGGAGCGTGTCCGACTGAAACGTTTACCTGACATGAAAAAAAAGACAAACATTCATACAACGGCTAGTGAAATTGGATACAAGTTACGAAAACGGCCATCATAGTTGCCGAAGTAGCGACAATATTCTTTTCTTTTTTTCTTTTCTTAACAAAATCTCGCTAGCACGTGCAGTCGGTTAGTCTTTTAAATAAAATCGAGATTATACATTATTGTTACACATGATCGTTGCGAGTTTAAATCGCGATGCATCAAGCGCGATTAAAAACCATTCGTGATCGTTAAAAAAGAAGCTACGAAATCAGACACATTCACATATACTGAATGAAAGGCAGGGATTGCTGTGCGTCGTTCAGTGAACGTTCACTCGCGTCAGACGTCTCGTTTATACTGACAAAAACTATCGTGCTAGGTACATACACGACATGTACCAACGTTCGCAGTACCGAGTTTGTCGTCGTTGAAACGTCATATGATGTTCGTAATCGGCCTACTATGTGCGCACATACACCCGCACCGTGCACACATACACACCCGCGTGCGCTGTTATATGCTGCAGTGTTAAAAAAAAAAAAAAAAAAAGAAAAAAATTTCTATTTTAACATGACAGGAAACCTGTGTCTGAAAGTTTTATCTCGAACTCGTTTGTCTGTCGAGTTGGTTATTGATAACTTATCTGAACAAACATCACAAATTTGGAATTGGTTTATCACTACCTATTGACTGCATGCACTGCATCATACTTCTGTTTCGACCAAAAATCTATCTTAATCCTCAATTGTTATCGTGCTTACTCAATGCGATTAGTAAAAAAAAATCGTTTACTCGTCAATTATAAATAAAACACCTACTAATTCGCCGATTAAAAGAATCATTATTTATGCGGATGCAATACCGAGTTTACAACGATAGTGCAGCATGCAAAACCATATGTGGATTATGATTCTGATATATGTACATTATATTCTAGGAAATATTGAAAAAAAGCAAGAAATCGCGGAAGCAATATAACGCAGCAAGCAGATGTGATCGTCAACTTACTTTGCCGCTAGGCTTGTAACAAGCCCTTGCGTCTACCATGTTGTTCATAATCGTGTGTTGATCCTCGGACCCGTCCAGACCCAATTTCTCTGCCAATTCTTCCCTCGTTCGTATCATTTCACAGTTGGCGATGTTGTATCCCATAGAACCAGCGCCGTCGTTTCGATCCCTCGAGACGCTTCCACACCCAGATTAATTTAACATCGAGTTTACGAATCGACCTACGAAACGTCTCATCGCCTCGCCGGCATTATTTCCCTAAGCTCGTTTATTATTTACTAATTACGAGGGGAAAGAGAGAGAATATAACGTATAACACGTACAATAACGATGCAAGTTAGACACACGCGAACACTTCCGCGCCGTTCCGCGCTCAATCAGTAATCTGTCATAGCTGTTCATCGACCCAGTCGACCCACCGCATACCACCGCGTACTCACGATCAAACCTCGGCATATCGTAATTCAAGCGGCCACGTAATGTTCGTGTGGCGCTGGCGACATGACGCTTGCGCATAAAATAACGCACAATTTACGTTCCTATTGGATATCGCTGATCGTTGTCCTTTTAGACTAAAGGGCCATTTACAATAGCACACGTATACTATAGCAGTAAAAAATTGATCAATCACAATCGATTATTCTTGTAAAACTCCAAAGTTCCTATTCTTGAAATTTTTGCGTCTACATAATTTTCATTGCGCAAAAATTTACTATTTTATAGCATGATGTAAATATAAAGGTGTACCATTGCGCATGATGACGCAATGTGATGATTACGCGTAAGATGTAATGTGTAGTGAACCAATTAGAAATGAGCAGGAATGCAGCCGCGAAATTCAAATGTCCAAAATTAATCGTACATTACTAATTTGTATTTATAACTTAAAATCTGTAATATATACATACAGAGAGAAAGAGAGAGAGAGAGAATAATAATACTAAAAATATATATAGTATAAGTTTGTAGCATTAGATATTCATTGCGTTATTTATATAAAAATACTTATAATATGTTGTTAATATTTTTTTACTTTTACATCTTAATTTTTTATAATATGTAACACAACGTCGTGTGTACCAGAGAGAAACCTGAGAACGGCCACGCCATACGTTTTGGCCGACACCGATTTTCACGCTGTTTGATGCGCCATCTGCACCCATTTTTTAGGTGGAACTACGTTCCCTACGCCCATTTTCAGAGGCTGCTGGTAAAGTATCAATTTGTTGCGTGTCCATTCTATGTCCATTTTCTGGCGATTCGTGTCCGTGCTAAGCGCATAATTGCATGGTTAAGAACATGGACAGTCCATGTTTTCAATCACAACAAATCGACACTTTACCGGAAGCGTTTGAAAATGGGTGTAAGGAACGTAGTTCCACCTAAAAAATGGGTGCAGATGGCGCATTGAACAGCGTGAAAATCGGTGTCGGCCAAAACGTATGGCGTAGCCACTCTCATGTTTCTCTCTGTGCTGTCAGCAGCCATATTGGATTCTAACACTTCTGGACATTTCTGATTGGCTATTATTTTGGACGACTACGCATCCACGGGACTGGTACACCTTTATATTTATATCATGATTTTATAGTATGATTAAACCTGCGCAGTAAAACTTACATGTACGCAACTATTTCAAGAATAGGGGTCCAGGGCTGCGCGTTCCAAACTCCGAGTAGCGGAGTTAATTCAACATCGTTCTAAAATGTGGTGTAACATACTAGATGAGCGGTGCCAAATCGTTCAGAAATTCAGAGTAGACTATACTCATAGCGTGTTCGACTGGCCCTGGGTTAATCACTCCGAGAGCGATTATTGACGTCATAAGTCTCTACTAGCCAATCATAAAGCTTATAAATACTTGTTCGACCAATAAACGTAGATTGAATAACCCAGAGTGGGTTAAAGGGACGTCTACATTGGAAGTAAGCAGTAAGAAGTAAAAAGTAAGAATAAGAAATTGACCAATCATAGTTGATTATTCTTCTCACATTCGACTGTGGTTGGTCAATTTCTTACTCTTGCTTCCTACTTCTTGCTATTTACTTCCAATGTAGACGTCCCTTAAGGATCGTGGCACACAGAAAAACTTAAGCAGTAAGACGTAAGCAGTAAGCAAATTGATCAATCACAGTCGTTGATTCTTGGACTGTAAGAAGAATCAATGACTGTGATTGGTCAATTTGCTTACTGCTTACGTTTTACTGTTTAATGGCCATTTTCATCATTTCTGGTTACATTAACTACTGATTAAATGTGCACGGTGATTGGTTAATCTTGTTAAACGACAAGTGCGATTAGTCAGTTCCAACGGAATAACTAGCCGGTTAAGGTAAAGATGGTGAAAATGACCATAAGTTTTTCTATATGCCACTAGCTTAACCCAGAGCCAGTTGAACATGCTATTAAGCTAGCGGTACACGATGCTTGTTTTCGTGCTGGATTGCTTGTTGGATGGAAATATTCTATTCTGATTGATCCGTCTTCAGAAATGCACCAATCAGAATAGAATATTTTCATCCAGCAAGCAATCCAGCATGAAAACAAGCATCGTGTGCCGCTGGCTTTAGAATTGACCGAGTAGAGTTTTGGAACGCAACCCAGTATGATTAGTCAATTTCTTAGGGTCTTTGTACGTAGAAAAATTTTAATCATAATCGTAAGATCGTAAGAAAACTGACCAATCACAGTCGATTATTCCTAGAACGCAAGGAGAATAACCAACTCTGATTGGTCTTACGACCTTATGGCTTCTGCACATAAGACGCGGTAATGCTTGTTGCGCGGTGTAAGTTCGCGCGACAGCCAATCAATATGTTGTTTTTCCATAAAAGCTAGAAGGTTATTACAGAAACCAGCATATTGATTGGCTGCCACGCGAATTTCTGCCACTCAGCAAGGATTACCGCGTTCTGTGTGCAGGAGCCATTACGGTTACGGTTAAAATTTTTCTATGTGCAAAGGCCCTTAAACCCGTATCAGAGTTGGCGCCTCACTGTGATTGGTCCATTGAGAGTCGGCAGTCGTAGTCGGCAGTTGGGTCGGCCTGTGCAGTCGGTAGTTTGACACAGGCTTTACGCAGGATTCACACCGCGTCCGATGTCCGACGTACGACGTTCGATATCCAATAGGAGAACAGCTTTCTAATATATTGGATGTACAAGTATGACTTTACGGATTGTTTGATAAACAAAACGCATTGATTTGAAACATAAAAATAATTTTTACTTTATTCAAAGTATGCTCCATCGGAAGTCACAACCTTGGCCCATCTTTCAGGCAATAAACGGATTCCACGCTGAAGTCTGGTTGTTTTAAAGCGATCCAGCTATCAAGCCAGATATAGTTAAAATATAGTTAAAAATATAGTTAAAAATATAGTTAAAAATATATAACTAGATATAGTTAAAAATATATATAGCACAAAAAGTAATCATACTCATCATTAAAAGTATATATTTTTGTCTTCACGAGCACCCACTATTTTTGTACTCACGAGCATTACGATGCTACGATTTTGCGATGTTTTCACAACATTACGACATGACCAATGTAGAGCGGCCTTAATACTACTATGAGTGCGTTTTGTAAAGGTCGTTCTACATTAGTTGCAAGTCGATTGCAACTCTTGTTGCGACAGTCAATCAGAAGCGTCAATAGCACCATTGATGCTTCTGATTAGTTGTCGCAATAAGAATTGTGTCTGCTTACGATCGGCTTGCAATTAATATAGAACGACCTTTAGAAAACTGTTTTATTATATCGGATATCGGATGCAGTGTGAATCCTCTATTATGCAAATTTTGCAGGATATCTGACGATATCCAATAGTAGAGTTTGTTTGCTGACGATATCCAATAGTAGAGTCTCTAACAACTCTATCGACTAGCATTTTAGTCTCTAGAAAAATTATTTTTCTATTGAATGTATGCTGTGTTCGTCACTCAAGTACTCTTACTTTCTTTTTATCTCACTCTTGTATTTCGCTCACTTCAACGGCTATCGTCTAGTAGTGTGCACACAGTGTATGTTTCCGAACGCAGCCCTAGTACTCGAACGCAGTGGATGCTTTTCAATTGCTTTTCAATTGCTTAATACACTTGACACACATGTACACAAAACCAGTTTATTAGTCACATATTATCTAAAATATCTTGTAAGATAATACGCAACCAATAAACTGGTTTTGTATAACACAGTGTACGCAACTGGAAAGCACCCAGGGGTACGTTCGAAAACACTGAAAGTCCACGACGGAAAGTGGTCTGGGTGGATGGGCTTGGTGGGGTTAGTGGAGTTGGTATCGAGAGGAGTTTTCGAACAGCCATGGAAGAATGCTCAATGTGACATACTACATGTGTGTTGTGCCTACATATATGTTGTACAAAATGGCTGATCGAAAGCGTTTTTAAAATCATCTAACCTCAAGTCAAATACTAAGGTCTGGTATTCACAATGCTAGAAATCGGTCCGAGTACTAGAACCGAGAAATGTGTAGCCAATAAAATTGTCGCTTTTCTATAAAAGTTTGTGCAAGCAAAATGTTATCTGGAAAGTTAATTGGCTATATATTCCTCGGTCCGAGAACTCGGATCGATTTCTAGCATCGTGGGCACCAGGCCTAAGGAAATTTATACTTATTTATTACTCCTTACCTTTAACATCGTATATATAGACATTTCCCTTGTCATCCTTTTGTATATTTTTTTTAATATCCATGCATAAAATATGACGACCCGGGATTAAATTTTCCATTTTTTTTCACAAATTGTTACTGATTCGTGACTTTTAACGTGCCTCGTATCTCGTAAGAAAATTTCAGAACCTATAAAATACAAAAAGCTTAATAAGCTTTATTTATATTTAAAGACAATATTCTGACAATATACATCACTATAGAAATAAACCTAAACCTGGCTAACCTACACTGCTGTATTTAAATTTTTTATCTTACCGTGATGGCTACCCTTATAGAAATATCATACTGGCCGCGTTCAGTAGAACAAGTTATCAGTGGCCGCGTTCAGTAGAACAAGTGATCAGTAAGCGCTCAGTGAGCTCTTGCATCTGATTGGAGTATAGTTGGAGATCTAAAAGAATATGCCAAATCATATACAAGAGCTCCCTGAGCGCTTACTGGCCGCGTTCAGTAGAACAAGTGATCAGTAAGCGCTCAGTGAGCTCTTGCATCTGATTGGAGTATAGTTGGAGATCTAAAAGAATATGCCAAATCATATACAAGAGCTCCCTGAGCGCTTACTGGCCGCGTTCAGTAGAACAAGTGATCAGTAAGCGCTCAGTGAGCTCTTGCATCTGATTGGAGTATAGTTGGAGATCTAAAAGAATATGCCAAATCATATACAAGAGCTCCCTGAGTGCTTACTGATCACTTGTTCTACTGAACGCGGCCAGTAAGCGCTCAGGGAGCTCTTGTATATGATTTGGCATATTCTTTTAGATCTCCAACTATACTCCAATCAGATGCAAGAGCTCACTGAGCGCTTACTGATCACTTGTTCTACTGAACGCGGCCATTAAGAATCATTGATAATTATTTATTTTCAGTATTAAAAATACTGGATAATAAGTAATTATCAATGATTCTTAGTATGATATTTCTATAAGGGTAATGGTTGTACGAATGTTTCGAAGAACAAAAAACCATAAATAATTTAGTAATTTCATACTGTATTGCACTCTTTGCGCACTCTCCACCATCTCCACCGATTCACACCGCGCAAAAGAGAGTGGAGAAAAGTCACACGAGTGGTCCACGGAGTACGGTTTTCGAACGGCCATGGTCGCATGGTCAGTGTGCCCACTAGGGATTTTCGAACGATCTGAGGTGACAAAATACACACGGGTGATGTTTTCGAACGCACCCCAGTGTGAATTCCGCATAAAGAGGGAAATATGGCTGTACGCCTTCCATAGTATACCATCCGCGCCTGTGTGCCTTCGACCATTTCTCACGTGGTCCTTAATACGGTAAGTTGTCTCACGTTTTTCAGTAGATTTTAATGTTCTGTTGGCGTTAGTATGGGCGTTTGCAGCTATTCGGTTTTTCGTGTGCATCCCCGAACAGTATTGCTTCGAGTTGGTTATATTTTCGCGCGACATTGTCCGTCTTACTTTCTCAACGTAACTTTTACAGACTTGTCGCCGCCTTTGTGTACGACGAGCATTATCTACGATTCATCAACTTGAACGGACATTTCAACATGTGAGTAGATGGTACTTTTCTTGTAATATGTTGCGTCATACGTGCAAGAAAGTTAATGCATTTATCGTTCTTGGCTTCATGTTTGCGATATTTGCGCGAAAAAGACGTATATATAATGCGTTGGGCTATCGATTTACCACAGGAAAGGGAGTTTCCGTTACAAAATATGAAAAGTTTGCCACGTGTAATGAGTTCCCGATCGAATATGAATCTAGTTATCCATACGTTACCACTTCGAATAATCAATAAAAGTTTATTGTGCGTTCTTTGATCTAAAAAAAATTATATATATATATATATATATATATATATATATATATATATATATATATATATATATATATATTTTTTTTTATATAAAA
>NW_022639467.1:2955646-2960449 GCF_010583005.1 Odontomachus brunneus | reverse complement strand
AAAAAATATATATATATATATATATATATATATATATATATATATATATATATATATATATATATATATAAATTTACTCAAAAATGTCCAAACGCTTACTTTAATGATTTTGGCGTAAATTTTAACCGAAATCCGTTTCTGTGCACAAGAAATGCCGTAAGCTAAAATTATTCATCGACGGAAAGATGACTTGACCGATTAGCATTTTGGAGGTTAGGAAATCTGTCTTACCGGTAAACTAACACAAGCACATTGTAGTTTGTCCGATACGATAAATTCTCTAAACCTTCACAACGCGTAACCTCTTCTTCGTCCAAAGATGTTTTTTGCTTTTACTAACGGACGATGATATAAATTTTCGGTATCCTTTATGCAAAAACGAATCGATCTAGTACAACAAAATATGAGATGAGATTATTAAATTGAGCACTTGTATTGAATAGTCGTGCGTTACTTGAAACTTTCTTCGCGTGAAATATTTTGATCGAAATTTAGAGTTAGATCGGAGTTGAATCATACGATATAGATAACATTATATGTCTAATCGTGATTCAACTAAAAAATTTACATCCAACTTTAAACTCAAATCCGAGTATCTCACTCAAGACGATTTTCAAGCAACACCTATCAATATAAACCTTGGCGTATCTGAGCTCTAAAGTTAAATATACAATAGAATCAAAAGATATTAACATTGTGTGGATTGTTTTTTGAGTTCTCGTTTAGTTGTTCTTCTTTGTAGTATCAATTAAAACAATTTATAGATGCATTAATTTTATTTTTTGTCGATATAATAGGAGAAATTTGGATAAATCAAAAAGTATGGATGTATTAGAAAAAATTTTAATTTAACTCAAAGCTTTTTTATAATTTTACTCAAATTTTAATTTTAATTTAACTCAAAGCTGCTCCAGTAACAAGAAGTTCTGAGAAAAGTTGACAGAGGCATGTAAGGAATCATTGGTTGCGTTCAGCAGAGAAAGCTGTTTTGCAATTGTAAAACTCGTGAATCTGATTGGAGTATGCTCTTAATTTTGGTTAAATCCAAGAGCATATACCAATCAGATTTACAAATTTTACAACAGTTGCAAAGCAACTTTGCATGCTCAAACATGCTCAAACATGCTCAAATTTCAGTCATTAAAGATGTGATAAATAAATGTAATTTACAACACATATATATTCGTTAGTTTGTGTGTGTGTGTGTGTGTGTGTATATGTGCAATAAATACACATCCCATTTATACACAGTTCATTTTTATTTATAAGTTAGTGTAGTATGCGGCAATATTATATAATATTCAACATGATGACCCTATAAGGTAGTCAGTATATTAATGGAAGCATTATTATTGGATTAAATCACAATTGTAAGATGTTGTAAGTGAAGTTTATTTTTTAAAGCACAAAGGAATTGAGTGTTATTAAGAGTGTTATTAAGAGTGTTATTAAGAGTGTTATTGAGAGTGTTATTAAGAGTAATTTTTGTTTCCTGAGCAATAATCATGTATCTTATTACATGTATTTTATTTAAGGCTTCGGAGACTAGCTGGGATGCTAGGACATACAAAACAAGGGTTAGTATTGGTCTAATCCTTATAAAAAATTCTAATAAAATACAATAATAAGATATAAAGTTGTTTCTTCATATTAAATTAGTATCCAACTTGTCTCAGTAGAAGAATGGTATCGGATAGTTATTTTTTGCAATTAGAGCATATTTGTGTATTCTATAAGTAATCAATATGTCTCTTCCCTATGCCACTCTCTGTCATTTAACTTATATACACATATGCAGTATATACCTGAAATTTGTGTTTTACTAGCATCTAAGAAGGAAAAAGTTTAAGTGCTCAAAACCAATCTGAATTAGAATAAAAACCTCTCATTTTGGCATGCCTCCATCTGGCATCTCGATGGAGCATGAATGCTTGTGGGAGGAAAAACAAAGAGGGAACTTGCCTTCGGAATCCACACGATACTGTCTGGAGCCGTTTCTCTAAGTTCCCGACAATTCTGTCCAATGCTTAAATACTAGTACTATTTGCGTGATTTTATCGCATACAAATAGCGAGTATGTATGCGATACATATATTTGTTACTTTTTTTATTTATCTTTGACCTTTTATTTTTGTAACAATGTTATCAATCTCTGCGTCAACATTTGAGGCAGAGAAACAAGAGAGAGAGAGAAGGCAGTCTAACCAGGCGTTTGCAAACTCATTGTACTTTTGTTGCATTGCAGGGTCCACTTACTGAATACTTCTCGCTACAACAACGCGGCTGGTAATGGATATCGTGCAGGAGGACAATGGGCCCGCAACGTGAGCGGCGGAATCGGCAACACTTTGCAAAAGCCCAACTGGCAGTATGAAAACCTAAAACCGTTGAAGAAAAACTTTTATAATGTGCACCCGAATGTATCGGCACGTAGCGCCCAGGAAATTGAGTTATATAGACAAAAAAAGCAGATTACTGTAAAGGGTGACAAGGTTCCTGACCCTATTCAGTACTTTGAGGAGGGTAACTTCCCAGACAATATTATGCGAATGATCAACAAGTTTGGCTTCCACGAGCCAACTGCGATTCAAGCTCAAGGTTGGCCGATTGCCATGTCCGGACAAAACATGGTAGGCATAGGGCAAACAGGTTCGGGAAAAACGCTGGGTTACATTTTGCCCGCCATTGTTCACATTAACGCTCAAGAGCGCTTGAATCACGGTGACGGCCCAATCGCGTTGGTTCTCGCCCCGACCAGGGAACTCGCTCAACAGATACAATCGGTGACGCTCGATTTCGGCTCGTACGTAAGGAGCACCTGTATCTTTGGTGGTGCACCCAGGGGTGGTCAAGCGCGCGATCTGCGCCGTGGTGTAGAGATTTGTATTGCTACGCCTGGTCGTCTGATTGATTTTCTAGAACAGGGCACGACTAATTTGCGCAGGTGCACATACTTGGTGCTGGATGAGGCTGACCGCATGCTGGACATGGGCTTCGAGCCTCAAATTCGCAAAATTATCGAACAGATCAGACCAGACCGGCAGGTCCTCATGTGGTCGGCCACGTGGCCGAAAGAAGTGCGCAGTCTAGCGAAAGAATATTTAGAGAACTACGTTCAACTGAATATCGGGTCGTTGACATTAGCCGCCAATCATGATATTCTTCAAATTATCGATGTCTGTGAAGAACACGAGAAGGAATCGAGGTAAGGAGATTCAGTCGAGTTTTTATAAAGTTTAGACAAATGTTTAGTAAATTATTGTCTCAAAGTGATCGGGGCAAAAGAACACATACAACCTGATAAGTTATATTTATCATGTTGCGAAAGCGTTTCTATAATATGATGATATCGGTGTATGATAAACTATGATTAATGCATATACATATATTTACCTCTCTAAGAAGAACTGACAGTGCTGTTGCTCTAGCAACTTGATGTATACATGTAAACTTTTTTGTAATGTTTTCGTGTGTTTCTGTGTATAAACTTTAGGTTGAAGACTCTGCTGGAAAATATTTATGATGCTAACGTGGATGGCTGCAAGATTATAATTTTTGTAGAGACAAAGAAAAAGGTTGAGAGCATTACGAGAAGTATTCGGCGCTTTGGTTGGCCTGCGGTGTGCATCCACGGTGACAAGTCCCAACACGAGAGAGATTTTGTCCTTAGAGGTAAACATTTTTTGTTTTTTATAATCCATACAACAACAAAACATCCATCGAAATAATCGAATATTTTTTTATCTTATAGAATTTAGAAATAAAAGAAGCTCGATTCTTGTTGCAACTGACGTTGCTGCTCGTGGTCTTGGTAAGTGTTCTACAAACATATTTCAACGCGGTATTCTATTCACTATGTGTTTCACATTACTTCCGAGAATGCATCGATCTCTGGAAGGAATCGATGAATATTAATTGTTAGTTGGATGTGTTATGTCAGGGTGAAGTGGCGATGTTTAGTAGTGTCAAAGGTTGTTTGAACTTAATGATTAAACTAATGCTGCAGGAAAATATTCAAGATTAGAGTCGTAACCTTTCACAAAGTCTGATTGTTGTCGTTTCTTGTCGGACGACGAATTGCTTTCAATATGTTCAAAAATCACTGTTGTGATTGTCGTCGTTAATAGCAAGAGGAAGATAATATTTTAAAGCTTGTAATCGTTAGATTACCTACTTACTCCTTCCTTCCCTTTTTAATTCTCTCGTGATTTACACTACAATTTCTGGAAATATTGTTATGATAACTAATATTACTTACTGCGCGCGCGCGCGCGGTACTAGTATAACAAATTGAATATTTTTTTCCTTTTATGAGATTGTACGCGTCATAAATGCCTTATTACATTAAAGTTGTGCCGTTCTAGAGTATTCTAAAGCGAGAACCATTTACAAAACTTTATATAGCATTAAGCAAGATCTTTTATTATAACTTGTGTTTACTTAAAATCATAACATGGTCGTCCTTTGTTTCAGAGGCACATGGTGCACAAATAGCGTTGGGTGTGCGATGAATGCGATAAAAATGAAAAAAAGAAAAAAAAAAAAGAAACAAAAGAACACATTGCTCACACTCGCGCTCTATACACACGCGCAACTCTGTTTCGCGCATAAATGTGCCTCTGTATTCTTCGTGTTTGGATGCTTGTGATATGACTGAAACACGTCGCACTTCACAGAAGATACAACACAGGTAAATACATGATGTGTATTTACCACCATTGTACAGCTATGTGTGTGTGTGTGTGTGTGTGTGTGTATATATATATATATATATATATATATATATATATATATATATATATA
>NW_022639467.1:2942207-2955613 GCF_010583005.1 Odontomachus brunneus | reverse complement strand
TATATATATATATATATATATATATATATATATATATATATATATGTATGTATGTATGTATATGTATGTATATACATTGACTTGTCCAAAAAATTTCAGAATGCGTTACAATAAAAAATACTACTTGTACAACTAATTAGTCCGAGTTTATATATAATAATGATCATGTATAATATATAGGGTATCTCAGACTCTCTTCCGCAATTTTTGTGAGAACATAGAATGGATTGAGGTAAACATAAGTAAAAAGCTCTTAATCATTTTGTAAATAACCACGTAGGTTTTTAATTATTAATAAAAGAAAATTGTTAGATAGTTGTACGATAGTTGTACGATAATGCACAAATTTTTAATAAATATCTAAAACTCTTCTTTAATTAATATTTCAAGATTTATTGGGAATATCGCAAAACTACTTGTATGTTCACTTCAATTCATTGTACATTCCCAGAAAAATTGCGAAGAAGAGTCTGGGATACCCTGTATAGTTGTACAGTACTCTCTTTTCGCGAAATTTTGTGAACGTTAGTGAATGCTGTTTCACTCTTACAATGTTGGAAAATTATGGTTTGGAAGATGTTATTTTTTTGCACATGTAGATCTTTCAAATAACTCTGTACAATATATATAAGCATGAAGGAGCAGTAGCCGAATTATAATCGATCGATTTATTTAGATGTCGACGATGTGAAATACGTGGTCAACTTCGATTATCCGTCCTCATCTGAAGACTATATCCATAGAATCGGCAGAACTGGACGCTCAGGAAACATGGGAACAAGTTACGCCTTCTTCACGCCGCAAAACGCCCGTCAAGCGAGGGACTTGATAAACGTGCTTGAAGAAGCTAAACAAGAGGTCAATCCGCAGCTGATTAAATTCGCGATGAGCAGTGGTGGCGGCGGCGGCGGATATGCCAACAGAAGTGAGTGTCTCGCTAAATCAATTATTGCACAAGTACAGTGCACCTATATCGTAAATTCATTTTATTGGAACAATCTATAACAGCTATTATTTCTATTTAGAACGATTCATCGCATTCTGCTAAAGCTTGTAATAAATAAGTGTTGATTCGCTATGACAGTTAGCTTTAACTTAGCCACGTATTAATTTAATAATTAATTAGTTAAACTTATTATGTGGTTCAATCGATATTGCGTTCTCATTTTAAGAAAAGGAAAAGAAACAAAATTGAGAGAAAGTAATTAAAAAGCTCGATTAACTTTTACCATTTTACTGTAAAAACGCTTTGTGGAAAGCTTAAAATTACCGTAATGTGCGTGAAAAATATATTATTCAGAGTGACATGGTAATATATCATCACTGTTTTTTCTTTTTTGTTCTCAGATCGTTGGGGATACGGCAACCGTGGGAGGGACAATGTTTTCCGTGGTACGCGCAAACGATTCGATACTAACAGAGTACCCAATTACAATAGATGATCCTATTATCAAACGAATCAATTCTAAGGTGGATAAAGCCTTTACAGTAGAAATTCGATGTAATGCCACTCGGTATATTCTTCACGAGCCATAGTTTGGATCTTTTGCACGTTACAACTGGTTAACCCACTGTCGTAACAGTCATAACAAAGTTTACCGAATGACAGCGTGCGCAGACGCGCGAAGTTACTCGCGCACTTGCTATGCGACCAACATATCGCTACGTGTTTTTCATGATGTAGATGTTACATTGAATTGCCAGCATGTACTAAGCTGTGTGGATGCCTTAACGCGCATCAACTATTTACTAGGGTTTCTTTTTTAACTTTACGTGTGTGTTAATGTGTACATAGAGGTGACCCAGTTACAATGTTAAGGCATATACATGCTGCTTGGAGTAAAAACTGTCGCAGTTTTGTTGGCTCGTGGTGGAACAAGTGCGAGCATTGCGTATTGACACAACTGTAAGATGAAAGAGCTCGTGATACATGAACTGAGCTATGTAAACGAAGTAAAGAAAAGGAAAAGGAGAGGAGAAGAAAAGAAAGGATGGTGCAATACAATTTGCGAGTGTCAGATAATTGCGCGAGTGCATAATTTGAGGACGATCCCGTATGGCGGGTAGTAGGCGGCTGTCATAACAGTCTCGACGTTATGAAGAAAACATGCGACGCAGAACCATTTCGAGAAATTCTGCATTCTCGTACAATAATCCTGGGTTAGGCATTACATTTTACTGTATTAACCGCGTTTTAGTTTTTATTACCATTCCTAGGCAATTTTTGAAACATTCTTTTTTATCACTTTCTATCGTCTAGATCGGCTAGATTTATCTCGAATAGTAAGCGAATAGTATCTCGAATACAGATGTACGTTTACTCTAAACGGTCATCACTCTCTCCATACTATACCAAAAGCGCTGTAATATAAGTAAACGTAACTTGGCGCGAGAAAAGAGCGTTCAGCCAAGCTTTCGATCCATTGGTAGAGCGACACAAAACCCCAACTTTCTTGCAAAACCGATCTTTGCTGAACGCAACCACTTGGTTACGTTGTCTTATTGACTGAATTACACATCCCTTTGGTTGAATCTTGATACTTATATACAGCAATGCGGGTATCGAGGCCAGAGTGAGTGAATTTTTGTAGCATGTATGGTAATTTATCTGAGTTTGCAAAAAGCTATTTGTCAGTAAGTTTATTTATTGGAGGTGAATGCGATAGAACGAAACACGGGAGAACGATAAAGAGTTGATTGATCAATTGTTTGCAGCAGGACCGATTTTTCTTTCCTGATCAATCACAGTCTGTAGATCAGATTAAGCAGGCGTGTGAGAGTCTGAATAGCAGGTTTTTGTGCGCAAATATCCACTACAAATGTCGAATGCAAATTTTTGTTGATTTGAAGTATTTTCACCTGCTTTTGAGTCTCTGATGTTGTGCAGGCAAAGATTTGGAACAAATAAACATCTCGTGAAAAAAAATTTGTAACTAAAGTACTTTCAACTTGAATCCTTTTCATTGCGGCGTACTTTGATTGCAAGTTATTCGGGACAATATCCATCAGTATCAGTTATTACATCGTGCATGACCGTGTACGACGCATGTCGTCTCGTTTTGACAGAAAATCAGTTCTGTGACTCGGTGTTTAATATGACCGAATAACAACTTATGCGTATTAAATGTCACAATAAGCAATAAGCTCAGTATCCGGAGCATTACAACTATCACATGTGATATGCACGCACTACATTCAGTAATCAGTACACTGTGGTTTACAGAAAAAAATTAGTCTTATGTTTACATCATTAGAAGTTTGTATTTCTTACTTCTTCTGATTATTTTACTTGGACTCACTTTTTTTATTTCTATTGCCTATTCAAGGTATTCAGTTCTCTCTCTCTCTCTCTCCCTCTCTCTCTCTCTCTCTCTCTCTTTCTCTCTCTTTTTCATTAGGCCTGTTCTTTGTAGCTGCATTGCTGAACTAGTGCAATGTGGTCCTTTCACCACAACATGATATGGAAATTAATAGGAAGAAGTATTATAGGTTTTGATTAGAGAGTTTTTTTTATTTTATGATGGAACTCTTTTAAGCCCATATCAGACTATGGATTAAGATTGAGATTGAATTGAAAATTGGCCAATCAGAGCAAAGTTCACCAAACTTGAGCTTAGTGAATTTTGCTCTGATTGGCTAAATTTCAATTCAATCTCAATCCTAATCTATAGTCTGATATGGATTTAAGGCCAAATCACACTAGCAATTGATGATTGACGATTGAAGATTAGATTTTGACGAATCAACGAGCTTTAACCTTGGCTTGCTTTGTTCCAATTGGTCAAGTTCCAATCTTCAATCATCTATCGCCAATCGTTAGTGTGATTTGGCCTTTAAGGTCTGTTCTTTGTAGCTGACTGCTGAACTAGTGCTGAATAAGTTAGAGTAAGAAAACATATATTTGTCTCACTTCAATATATTGCACCAGTTCAGCAGTGCTACAAAAAACAGATTTCTATTTTTTCGCCTGATAGTTCATCATTTTGCCGTTTACAATGTCGCCATCGTCAACGTGAAATTCTCGGCTGACTGATCAAGAGCTTTAAAAGTAATTATTATGGGATCTCTATTTAAAACCGAGATGTCCACGAATTGCGCGATCGCTGGAGCTATCAGTGGATTTTTAACAAGATTTATTTGTCAACCTCTTGACGTCATAAAAATCAGATTTCAGGCAAGTTATTACTATAAAATCACTTGTTATATTTGATCATAACTATTTTATTATAACTGTGTATAATTGTCCTTGTTATATTTCTTTGTAATTATTTTTCTTATTATAGTTGCAAGTTGAACCAATTTCAACACATTACAATAGCAAGTATAAATCTGTGTCGCAAGCTTTTTGGTTAATATTGAGAGAAGAGAGAGTACCTGCTCTATGGAAAGGACACATACCTGCACAATTACTTTCGATTTCCTATGGAATGACTCAGGTGCTCAATAATTCAAATAAAACTTGCTGAATCTTTTACTAACACAATGATACAATTTTACATGTCTCTTTTTCTCTTCGTTTGTATTACATTTTAGTCGTGTTACTTAAATTTGCAGTTTTTTTCATATGATATGTTGATGAAAATGCTGCGAGTGTCGGAAATTAAGGAATGGAATTATTTGATGAATTTTATTGCTGGTATTGGAGCAGGAAGTATGGCAACAGTGGTTTCGTTTCCTTTCGACACTATAAGAACTAGATTAGTGGCCCAATCGAGTAACCATCAAGTGTATCATGGAGTATTGCATTCCTGTAGGTAAGTAACAGAGAACTCTTAGTTAATTGTCCCATTATCAGTTATCAAAATTGGAAGTCAAGATATCCTTGTTTTTTTCTTTTTTTCTCTTAGTATATCACTATTTCTTCCATAATAATAACACATGTGTATTTTATATGCATTTTCATTGTTTTAAAATATTTGGACATTCGTATACCTGTAGTATTTTATATCTTCTTTCAGTTCAATTCTACGACAAGAATCACTAAGGGTTTTTTTTTCGGGTTTATCACCAACCTTGTTACAAATTGCTCCATATACTGGTCTGCAATTTATGTTCTACAATATTTTCACAGATCTATATGGAAAATATTTTACTAATAGTAAAACAAACTTCTACAATTCCATGGTGTCTGGTGGCACTTCTGGATTAATAGCAAAAACAATAATATATCCATTTGATCTTGCTAAGAAAAGATTACAGATACAAGGTTTCCAACGCGGTCGTGAAGGATTCGGTCAATTTTTCCAGTGCAAAGGATTGCTAGATTGCTTGATAGTGACTGTGAGAAGAGAGGGAGTACCAGGATTATTCAAAGGACTAGTACCAAGTCAAGTGAAAGCTGTCATAGTTACGGCGTTGCATTTTACGGCGTATGAACAAGTTCTATCTTTGTTGGAGCGATAATTTAACGATAATAACGAAATGATAATAGTGCGGCTTTTCGATGAAATTGATTCGTACCAGTATTTACGTATATACACGAAATATACACGTAATATACTTTTGCTATGTCGCAGTCGTTAATAAACGACCATTGATGTTTTTACCAGAGGACATTATTCTTTTCTACACATTGTAAAGCGAAAGACTGATTTTTAGTAAAGTTACATGTAAATATAGTAACAAATATATTTATATATGAATATATCGTCTACACTATTAAAAAAAAATAAATCATGATTTGTCACTTTTAGTTTACCATACAGACTATATGCTATGTATACACAAATATTTTTAAGTCCAGGAAAAACATTCAAGTATTACTGATGAATGACTCATCCAGTGCATTCACCATTGTGTCAAAAGCTTAGTCTATTTATAGTTTAAATTGTGCAGGCATAGCTTCGGGTGTTCCACTTAGGACAGCCAAAATATTGTTTGCTGTAATTCTAGACATTTCTTCTCTACTTTCCATGGTGGCGCTTCCTATATGAGGCAAAACCACTGAAAACACAAATAAATATACTGTATTATTTATATATATATATATATATATTTTTTTTTTTTTTTTTTTTTTTTTAACCTAGGATTTATCAGACAATATCCACAAAGATTTAGGAATTATTTGCGAGCTTTCTGTCTTTAATTTCTGGATAGAGTGCAATTTACTCGTATAATCATGAGAAAAGGCGTGACCTTGAGTAACCATCGCATCACGCTGAAACGCGAACGAACACGGTTACTAATTTGATAATATTCACAGAGATTCTAACGAGATAGACCTTACCCAATTTATGGTACAACCCTCTATCAATAGATACTAACCACAGTTATCCAGTTGCAGGAGTTCGCTATCTAGAGGTATCGGCTCAGGTGTCGTGACATCTAAACCAGCGGCCGCAATTGTTCTATTTTTTAAGGCGTCTATCAATGCTGCTTGATCCACTACCTCTCCGCGACTTCCGTTCACGAATACGGCTGTACTCTTCATTCGCTCAAAGGCCTCGGCGTTGAATATGTGTCTCGTTTCAGGTGTCAGCGCTGTCGTCACAACGACAAAATCACTGTCACGGAGTAAATCGTTCAACTCTACTCTTTCGCCGCAAAATTTCGACGCTTCCGGCTTGGCTGTTCTGCTCGTGTACAATAATCTAGCGACGTTGAAACTTTTGAGGAACTCGCCGACTCGCAGACCAATCCTACCCAGACCGACAATACCCACAGTTGAGCCTGACAGTCCTGGACCGCACATCCATGTCGGCGACCAGGCTTTCCATTCGCCTCTGCAGTAAATAAAAGGACGTATTTAATTTGTGTCCCAAGTACACAATACTGAAGTAATATATACTTGATTTGAGAATTGTGCTTTTTTTTTCTCGGATTCTTCGGCCAATTTCGAGTGGATTTTTCGCGAGAAAATAAAACTTCTGTTCGAATAAAATCCACTTAAAATTGTACAAAGGATAAACGTGTATTACTCGTTAATAGATCTAAGATGCAGTTTCTGAAAAGAATTTTGGTATTTGTTAATTGCTTATAAAAAATTTATTTAAAAGTTAACAAAAGTTAATGTTGTCAAAAGTTATGGAGAGAATCGATTCAAAATTGGTGAGAGATAATACTTGTAAATTGCCCTATTTGCTTCCAGTAGTCTCCTCGAAGTCGCTAATAAGAGAGCTACAATCAGCTCTGCTGTAGCATCTGTCAGGACACCTGGGGTGTAACCAACTCTAATTCCCTTTCTCTTCAACGCTTTCAGATCCAGGTGATCGATACCTACTGACATAGATGCTACAACTTGCAATTGAGGACCTGCAGCCTCAAGAACCTCATCATCTATTTTATCTGTTAGAACACAGTATATGGCATCTACCCCACGTATCCTAGATAATAATTCCGACCGCGGTATTGGCTCGGCTTTCTCCCATAGTACAATTTGACACCTGCAGACATCAATAATCAATGAAGAAAATCTACTCGCTTTTATCAAATTTGTGACATTTAAACAAATTAAATATAAAGTATATTTACGATATGAGAGAGATTGCAAAGAGAATTGTCGAAATTAAATTTACCGTTCACGTAGCATATTTAAGCCGGTTGCTGGTATGTCCGGCCTTGTGATCAAAACTTTAGGCTTGCTCATTTTGCCTGAATTCGACATTTGGACTACTGGACAATCATAAATCGTCGAGGTGATTTTACTTGTCAGAGTAAGTATTTTGCTTTGCTTAAAAAAGCGTGAGAGATTCGTGACTATCATAATTTCGCGAACGTAATTAACGAAATAAGCAAACTAACCTCACTATAATCTGTTTGATGCTTCTTTTTAAGCAAAATGCACTTTATCAAGTGCTAAATTAAAAAATCAATGTGTCCTTGATATATGTCATCTGTTGTTGTTGCTGTGTTATATTCGAGTTGGGCGAGATTCCGTAAAGACCGTCTCTTTGAGGTAACGAGTCAGTCAAGACTCAAACCTTTGGTAAGTTGGTGATAACGGTCTCTCTTAACCTATCTGCATTACCGCAAAGTTTCTCTCTTCTTGTCTTCCAACAGCACTGTTGGATAGTGCCAGGCAATCTATTGACAAACTTTTGTCAATGGTTCAAGTTACTTTGATTAATTATAAAGTCTTCGCTATGAGTCGCCACCATTCTCATCGGCGACTCGTAGTCTGAGTCAACGGCTGATCAGACGGGCATGTACTTGCCAAATAGTACACTCAACGGCAACTCAACGGTCTTTTACTCTTTAATGGAGTTAAAGGAGTTTTTCTTTTCAAGAATGCTACGACATATGTTGCCGACGACAGATCGATCTTCTTGCTTCGTCTGTGATGAAACCGTTGAATATGGCTGCAGCCATTGCATATTATTTCTATCAATTTATTGCATGTTAAATAGTTGCGAAAAACTTAAGATTAATTGATTATAGTCGATGGAATATAAGCGACGATAAATATCGTTTTGTAATGAATCCTTCTCTCAGCATCGTCCCTACGACGAACGACTAATCGGTTGATAGGGCGCGCGCAGTTGCCAACGTCTCGCAGCTATGTTCGCGGCTGTAATACTCGCGCGATCGCTGACAGTCTCGCAGCTACGTTCACGTGTTACGCGCCCGTGATACCCACCTCCCGTTGACGGCGGCTGCTCATTGCTACGTTCACACGCACACATACGCGCGGTAGCTACGCGTCATAAGTACGGTGAAACGCCGCTGCAACAGTCAGACTGTGTCTCGGAGCAGCGTGGATCGGCACGTATCGCGTATATTTGAGCGAGTGACATTTCGCTTCCATTTTTATTTCATCGTCAGCTGTCGGCTATCGCGTTCGTCGCCTATCGGTAATATCCGTCTTCGATTACTGTCTGTCTCTCTTTCTTTCACACTCCCCCTCTGTGTCTCTACATACGTGGCGGGCAACACGTCGATAACATGTGCGGTAAGTAGCGAGTTTTGCTCTCCATGTGTAAGCGTCATAAGCCGCTTTCTCTCCGCCGGCTTGACAGCGCGGTCGATGAATGGCGAGTTCAATTCGCTATACATACGTATGATGTTGCGCACTCGTGAATTCTGTCAGATCGCGCGGAAGTGTCGTTATCGCGCCCGATTCGATTGTTGAATCGGGAACGTATTGTCAGTTTAGGTCGCAATGCTGTACGCAATCGCTCAATTGTCAATTTGGTACGATTAATGAGCAAAAGTAAATCAAGGCTTTTTTCTTTCTAGCCTTGTTCACATCGAACGTTTCATACGCGTATTAAATAGTAATTTTCTATTGAATAATTTTAATATCGACGATGCATATAAACAACAGTGTACTAAGCTGGTATAATATTCATCAAGATATATTGTACCAATTGAATATGCGCTGTGAATTTTCCGTAATGATGTATCAATTGTACACGTGACAACACAAGTCAATTGATATCAAGCCAATTTTCAATTTCTTTTCATTTATCCATTTAGTGTAGTTTGCTAGTGTCAGTCAAATTGATGACAAAATGAAATCATAATACATGCGATAAAAGAGAACAATGACGTAATTTGACACCAGATGACAAATCGAACATTGTCACATTGACGTGAGTGATAATTCGCTTACGGACTGATAAACGTCAGGAGATGTGTTCTAATTTTAGACAGGCAACTATTTGCCAAATTGTTATGTACCTTGGTATAAACCAACTATACAATTCCGCATATATTGTCGTCCGTCATAAACCCTAACGAAACACTGAGAAATATTTTTCAATCATAAATATCAATAGGAAGGAAAGAATGTGTTTTGTATTTTTAACGTCAAACCACGTCACTCCGCTATAGAATCTTCTTTCATCCACTAGTCGCTCACAGAATGATATTGCGTCGTGATTTCCAATATATAAACGTTTCGTCATGTATTATTAAAAAGAAGCAAGATTAATAAGTTAATTGTTCAAAAAATTAATTAAAAAAAATTATTTAATTAATATAAATGCTTATGTGTTAGTTTTGTACATTGTTCAGTTTAATTAAGACGGTTGTGTCTTTGGCCGATATTTTCCCTTTTTCTCTTGTTTTCTTCTTTTAGAAAATGAATTAAAGTTTGCAGTTAATAAGACTAATTCCGGACAACCTTTTATATCATTACGCGCGATTCTTCTACAGAGAGAGAGAGAGAGAGATACTTTCAATATTTCAAAGCAATCGTTTAGATGATGCAACATCTTTGGAAGGTGCCGCGGCGAAAGGTCATTGCGAAATTACGGGAAAGGTTGCGCAAGTCATACCAAGCACATTTTCAATCGCGTCTCTTCGTAACTTTTTCTTAAATTCCACATATGTGAGTTAAATTCTGGAATAAACTGCGAGAAATCTCGCTCACTGGGCTTCTCTTAAAACTTAGTAACACGGTATAACGAGCGTGTCACTCATCATTTCTATCGATAATAATCTGTAATAAATATTGAAATTCGTTCACCAATACCCGAAGATGAAATCGGTCGAATAAGGATTTATTTTTGAGACATATCTTACGCAAAGCCAAATATACTTGTTGGGTTTCTTCGATAACATTATACGCAGCTGAGATACATGGAATTGCATTTGAAATTGACCGCAAGATATCCAGTGAAGACGATATTAATACTTGGCTGTGTTTATAATCTTGAATGTATAGTTTTTCTTCTTGTTTCGCTAAATGATTCTCGCGTTTGTTTTGAAATGGCAAATTGGCGCGTTTAGCAAGTGACAATACGTAGTTATAGACGTTTTTGTTAGCGCGTTTTTATAACAACTACGATGAGAATTACGCTTAATTGAAGGCTCGTCGAGTATCCCATTGAGATATTTCACTCGGCCGGCTTGCGATACTGCGATTCGCGCGCGCACCGCAGATACGTGCGAGACACGACTTCCTCGGGCATCGACCCGCACACAGATCGCGTATTCACACAGTATTCGCGTATTCGATATTTGCCAAGCAGCTAAATCTCCCTTTTACTTGCGTAATACATGCAACAACCGCGCTTGGTTACGTCCGTCGCCTAAGGCCGTCGATCAAAGGTGTGCGCGTCGTAATTCAATTATTTCATTGTTAAAGTAAAATGACTAAATTAATAAGAAAGCACGATTAGTTTTACATTTCTATTGATAAATAATTCATGGAATTACTAACAAAAATAACGTTATAAGTATAAAACCTTGTTTTGTTAGTGCGATGAAAAAATAATAGAAAATTAAATAATCGATAAATATGAATTACACTTCTAATGATATATTAGATATAATGCCGGTTTTATACCAGCTAATTGAATTGAAAAAATGAGTTATAGCTCTAACTGCCGAATAATACAGATTCAATGATTGAATGTTTGTTAAATAATATTACACAAATATATATATTGGCGTGTGTAAAGAAATATTTTTTAACAAAATTTCAAATATTTTCTTTCTTCTTCTCTTAGAAATATTAAATACAAATATATTATTAATATTTCAACAATGAGGCATTGTTCAATTATTTGAACATTTATCTTATTATGTGTATTACAAAGTGGAGATGTTGAAAGAAGAGCGTCTTGTTACGCGGGAAAAGTAATCTTGTGCTATCTTGGCAAATTTTCATTGAATGAAATTTGTCCTGTGGCTAAAGTTCTATCCGCTATTTATAGGGGAGTAGTGAATGAGAAAGGAGCTGCAGTGTTTTGTCATTTTCTTCCTTCTAATGACGGATAGAGTCCGGTCTCTAATCAGAAATCATCACGCAGTGTCCTAACTCTTTACTCGAGTAACTCTACAGGCGGCTATTATTTTAGCACAGCGTATAATGGCTCTCGTCGGCGAGAAGTAGTTTCTGGTTTAACACGACCGATCTCTCAACGGCGCACCGCTTCGAGTGAAAGTCTCTCTCGTTCGTGGCGATCGCGAACCCGAGGTGAGAGGGTGCAGCAACGGGCATAGGACAGTTACATATGACATTTAGAAGCGGCAGAGATATCCGCGGCATCGCCTCTCTCGCCGCCCTTCCTCATCTCGACCTACCCCGATCGTTTCTCCGAATATTAACTCGAACTCGATCGCGCGAATAATTTCAACACGGCGTGTCGCGTATGCCACTTTCTCGTTCATCGCCGTGCTCTCTCGTATATTCATGCATTTCAGGCGAGTTCTATGTGAAGAGTAGTAGTATACCGTGTCGGTAGGACGAAAGGCCAAGTTCGTCCATCGACTGACCGCATGTTCCTCGTCAACCACGTGTCAACCGTCTTCGCGGTGCGAACAATCTCGGATCTGTAGGATGCTGGTACGGTTTGGAATCCATTCCGAACAAGTCTCCTTAATAGTATTCGGATATCGAGTCTTGTCTCAAGTTTTGGACAACTCGGATTATTCGAATAACGCGATTTGAGTTTTCAGATCAAAATCGGATATCCAGACAGTCAGTTTGACACTCGAGACTTTGAACGCGTGCTTTTCTACTTCAAGGCGAATTGAAAAATTGACGTGATTAATTTCCGGTGCACACCGATAACATCTGGTACGATATATACTTTTTATGAAATAATAATTATTCGGATATCGTATTTTATATCTTACAGAACAATAAACATCTGGCACTCGTTTGTACCGTTGTTTACTAGATAAAGCTGCCTTTATCGTTTGTGTATCAGTTTGTGCGCCGTAAGAGAGAGAGAGAGAGAGAGAGAGAGAGAGAGAGAGAGAGAGAGAGAGAGCACCTTCCCGATTCTCATTTCTCATGAACTTGCGAAGGAAATTCTCTTCGATAATAGTTTTTTTGTACACACTGACCGGATGCTCGTATCAACAAATCAGTAGGAAGATCCTCTTATCATCAAGTATAATCCGATTACTGGCTCGATTAACCGATTGTCTAGTTGTCCTTACTGATCGAAATCGATAGACAGACGAGCGCAGCTCTTCGTTTTATTTCCAACGACGCAGTTCGAGTGCCGCAGCTAATCATGAGCGGTAGGTCTCTCTCTCAACGCGTCTGATCTTTTCGAATCTTTAGCAAATCATTTATCCCCGGGAAATACACTTGCCGCTGTGTCGATTAGATTCGTCGTGAGAGACGTAACTAGCAGGAACGAAACAATTTGGTGTATCGTATAATTTACCATAAGGAACGATGATTTTATGTGTATCTTTCGAACACGTTCTTCCTTCATATTCAAAAAATACTTAAACAATTTTATGGATTAATACGATCTCTTTGAATATTGCAAAAATGTTTTTGAAATATTCAAGAATTACATGAGAACTATATGTCAGAAAATGTTATAGAATATCGTTGCAATAACATTCAATGATTTTGTGCTCACTTTTGTAAGCTTTTGTTTTTCTCTAATTGTTTAATCGTTGAAATGGAATTTTGTCGAAGAACGAACACGAGAGAGAGAGAGAGAGAGAGAGAGAGAGAGAGAGAGAGAGAGAGAGAGAGAGAGAGAGAGAGAGAG
>NW_022639467.1:2907926-2942097 GCF_010583005.1 Odontomachus brunneus | reverse complement strand
GAGAGAGAGAGAGAGAGAGAGAGAGAGAGAGAGAGAGAGAGAGAGAGAGAGAAAGTGAGAGAGATAACGACGCTATCTTGGTTGGCCTCGTACGTCAGCATTATGTTGTGAATAACAGGTGTGTCAGATGTGTGTTCGCGTCACTTGCATTACAGTGATTAGTGATTGTAGTTCTTAGTGACTTGACGACTGTACGGTTACTTCCTATCGAATCGATGCTTCCGAATCGATCTCAATCACGCTCAATAGCGACAAGGTAGTAAAGGATCTCTCGCAGCTGGCGCTAATGTCGCGCTCGTAGGTGTGGAAAGTTAAAAAAATATGTAGGAAACTTTCGGAGTGAAATCAACCGAGCAAAAGCGGGGCAGTCGTCCAAGATGAATATTAGACTTTTTCCGGATAAAAAGCGCCTCGATATCGTGTTCTGTCCTATCATGTATTGCTGTCTGGTGAACGATTCGCGTCGTTACGCCTATCAATTTTTGTTTCAAAAGAAACTGTTAATGTTAAAAAAGAAAAACGTAATTTACGTAATTTTCGCCGTAATGCGCGTTTCCTCTCTACCAATAAATATAATAATATTCGTGCACATTGCGACAATAATATGCAGGAACCATTCGTTCGATGATTGCTTCAGCACTCGTGTCTAATTATAAAATACAGCCTTTGCACCGCTAACATAGAAAGAAAAAACGAGTGGATCTCATTTTTCGGCACAGCCAACTGGTATCTCGTGAGAAAATTTCTTCAAGTTTTCCATGATATAATCGTCATTATCTATACGACCAATATCGATCGAAGCGGTGATCGATGGAGAATCCGCAAGATTTTACAACAAAGTTACCGAGGAAATTTCTGTCGAGATGTAAGTCCGACGTGGTTCCTGTTAATAAAGATTGAATTATAACGAGTCGAATAAAATAATAACTGAAAAGTTGAGCGATACACTCTGGTTTACGACTTCCACTTGCATTCGGAATTTCGTACGGATCGACGTATAAAGACGCGCGATAACGCGGCGATAACTGCGAACGGCCCGTATCTTTCGTTTATTCGCACACGCGCTTTCCCTTTCACTGGCGTGTGTCTCTCTCGAATTACCTGTTCTGGCGCCGTTAGGCCACTCTGGCCTGTCGGCCGTAGACCTTCCCCGCAAGCGTTCACGGGCGTCGGCTTTCTGCATTTTTGTAATGTCCCACCGTGTTGGCGTACCTGACATTTTTGTGTCCTCGCGCAAACCTCGCGCAAATCTCGCGCAAACCTCTTTGCATCTTCAAGTCGCCGTGCACAACGAGACTGTGCAATTTGGACGTTTCACCTCCCAACATTCTTTCACGTTGAGAAGAGAGAGTCGGGTCATGTTGGAGACTGCTTTATATCGCTGATTTTCGTATCGCTGGTTTGCGTATCTTCATCGCGAAAGACTGTGTCTTTGGTCTTGTTCCCCTGGACGTAGCAGGTTGATAAAACGAAAAGTACGATATCTCCGTGACCTTTTGCCGTTCCCGGATAAATCGGATTCCTCAGCTTTCCGCGTTCTCTCGCGGGGGTGACCTTCGGGATCGAGAGGCGGCGTGGGTAGAAGTCGGCGAAATTGAGAGATGTCGCCTGGTAGCGTCAAGGTCTTCGGTTTTATCGCGCTCCTCTCTCTCTTTAGACCGCTTGAATGCGCAGCTTGAAAGAGATAGGAACTCATTTGTCCTACCCAGGAATGGATTTCGTAAAAAAGGGCAGATAAGACGCAAGAAAATGCGAAGAAAGAAATAAAAATGCATGGAAATAATTTCGCAAGTATACGATAAAATGAAAATGTACAGAAAAAGAAGATGCAAAGGATAGGATAAGACCATGTAGTGAGTAATCGAGATTATTTCAAGTTTTACGAGAGATTTTATTGAGAGGGATAAAAACTGCGGAGCGGTTTGGTAAATGTATGTATAATGTAGGTCGAAGTGAGTCAACTCTGCAAGAGCGGCAAAAGGTGGGGCAAAAAGTAACATTATGCGACACACAATGCATACTACGAGTAAAACATAACGGGTTGACAACAGCAGTTTAGCTGTAGCGAGAAACTGTAGACTTTGTGACACGGTATGTCTCCATTGTATGACTACGATGTTTAATGACATCTAATTACATTTGTGTAGAGCTTCAACTTGTATTATATAAATATACTCGAGGAAAGAGGACAGATATGCGAAGCAATTTATGAGAATTACTCACCAATGGCCAATAATTGATTTAGCGTCGATGAGGAATATAGGGGTTAATATTTCGCGTTATTGATGAGAATTAATTATATTTATGGTTTTTGGTTTATGATATTTAGTTTGGTATTTAGTTCGCGCGAAGATCCGAGTAATAGTTGGGCGCGCTGACCATTATAATGTGTTTTTGAATTTTTCCAGGTATCTTTGCTTATCTGAACTATTTGACACCGAAGAGCAGGAAGGAAATCTTGGAGCTGCTAGTTGGTGGTCTGAAAAGACTGGAGTACCGTGGATATGATTCCGCAGGTAGGACAACATCTTTAATCCCTCATTTCATCTCTTTCTCTCTCTCGCTGGCGCGCGCGCGGTAGAAAAGAAAGACTGGACGGAAGGAAACGTGACAAGAGAAGATTCGCAATAATTGTATAAAGATGATTATATTTGAGAAATGATTCGCGCTTCTCGTCTCGAACCGGGTGTTGGGTCTACCTAAGGAAGACAGACAGCCTTTTTGATTTTGCTGCGAAATAAACACGGCGAAATAAAAGAAACGATGCGATATATGCGTTGGTCGTGGAAATTCCTACACACGGCGTCCTTTTTGCAGGCGTCGCCCTCGACAGCGCGGATGGCAAGGACATCTCGATTATTAAGAAGCAGGGAAAGGTCAAGGCTCTCGAGGAGGAAATATTTTGCCGTAAGTTTCAGATCGCGAGATCCCCAGCGCGTTTCCTTGCGCCAACGACGATCGCTTCTATCGTGCAAAAGGAAACAATCGCGTGTGTTGAGTCAACGAGTAGTGAGCTCTCTTCTCGGGATAGTAAAGTAAATGTAAAGTCTGCGATGTTTGCCCGTAGGTACCAATATTGACTTCGAGTCAAAGACTCAGTGTCACGTCGGAATCGCTCACACGCGATGGGCGACCCACGGTGTGCCGTCGGCGGTGAATGCACATCCTCAGCGTTCCGACAGCGAGCATGCCTTCTTGGTCGTACACAATGGTAATCTTCGCGAATCTACCCGATGCGTTCCTCTCGATTCTTATTCAATCGCCTTTGTGTGGCGACGCAGGTATCGTGACAAATTACAAGGAGGTGAAGACTTTGCTGCAACAGAGAGGATATGTGTTTGAAAGCGATACCGATACGGAGGTGATCGCGAAACTGATCCACCATCTCTGGGTACAACATCCCGCGTATTCATTCCGCGAGCTCGTCGAGCAGGTCGTCCAGCAATTGGTGCGTATTCCGAAGGAAAGATTTTACATCGTAAATTGTTTTCACGGTAGCTACGTTACGGCTGATACATCCAGTACAAAAGTAATTCATTCGCAAAGGATTTCAAGTCATTACCTAGATTTGTGAAGAGATCGAAGCGAGGAAAATCTTGTCGAGACGCGTGTGATCATTTCGAAGCGGCGGAACGAGGCTATAAATAATTCTCGAAATAATTATCTCAAATGTCCCCAAAAAAGAGTCTACATAACAACGCAGCCAAGTAACAATATGGGAAATCATTTTAGGAGGGAGCTTTCGCTCTTTGCTTCAAGAGCAAGTATTTCCCGGGCGAATGTGTGGCCACGAGGCGAGGTTCGCCGCTTCTTGTCGGTATCAAGACGAAAACGAGACTGGCGACGGATCACGTACCTATTTTGTACGGGAAAGGTAAGTTTGGACATTTCGATCCGCGTTTTGACCTACGCCACGCCATGGCACGCCATAGGCGAGCAGCACTACCAACGACCGAAGGCCCGATCTGGCCGAATCAACACTCTCGATGTATCGATACATATACTATATCGAGCGCTTCAACGTCCCGTAAAACAAAGAGCGGTCGACTACATGTCCCTCTCTTTATGCCACAATTGTGAATCGACCAAGACGCGCGAAGACGATACTGCTTCGGGATCTTTTTTTCTAACTAGTCGGTCTGTCTGCTGTGTCGATCATGCGTCTCACGATTTCCTATACGTTCGGAAAGAATGCGCGACTAATAACCGATGACTAATGCAGCATGCGCTTCTTATTTAAATAATCTGGCTGATCTTTACTGTTTATATTGTTATTGTCACTTTGCACTTGACGATCAACTTATTGTCCACTTTTGTCGCTGTGCCGCGGTGCAACGGCAAACAAAAATATTACATCAAGGTTAATCTGTCGATGATAATCGTCGAGATAACGTTCATTAGACGTATATTCGTGGCATATTTACGATTACATTCACGCAGTGTCACGTATGCGTCTATATAGGTGAAAGTTTTCAATCTTTGTACGAGATTAGTGTCTTCTTTTTCTCTCTTTCTTTTCCCCTCCCTTCTCTCTCTCTCTCTCTCTCTCTCTCTCTCTCTCTCTCTCTCTCTCTCTCTTTGCGAGTATTTTGATAATATTATTAGAACGTATTGCAACCCTTATTTTGCTTGTGAAAAATAAAATTTTTCTGCTCCTTATCGTTAACGCTAAAAGAATCTATATAGACGCATGATCGTTATAATCGAAATACTTGTCGCCTGTTTATTTAGAGTTTCGCTGCACATAAGTTCTTCTAAACGAGTGTTACTGTGGATACTATACAAGTGTTTCTTTTGCATGAACACCTTCCGGTTATGTTCTACTACTTTTCGCGCCATCAGACGACCTTCAACGCGCGAACAAAGGTATATACACTACTATAAACTTATCTTGACTTCCTCTTCAGCACTGGATCTTTCACTAAGCAATTAGAGGGTGATAAACGAAAACAACATTGTAGCACGATATGTCTATACGTGGTATGTAAGCCGAGAAGCTCTTTGTCGACGTGCGTGTCGTTTGCCATACGAACAATTGCTGTCAAGCATGCGCTATCCGATCCGATTCTAACGCAAGATCCAGTGGTTGAGGAATGCCTAAATCGATATGTTGCCGATTGTCTTCTACGAAGAGATTTATTGCTAACATTTCAAATCTTGACAGTCGCGCACGAGGACGTGTCTTTAGTCTCTTATCGTTTTCAAGCAGTTATTCAATGTTTGTCTCTTTTTCTCGCTTCAATAACATGAGCTCTCTCACTGGTACGCTAATTGGCATATTTCTGTTTTCTGTCATGTCAACTTTTGAAAACGGATCGCGAATGACACAAACTTACGAGACAAGACAAGATTCGCGACGATTGCTTTCTCCCTTTACAGCTTGACGATCTACTATAGCGCGCAGGACAAAAGCGAAAGATATGTATGTCGTATTGTTTTAAAAGAATTTTGAATTGAACGCGCACGGATACGATGTAGGATTACCGTAAGAGTTAATAATTGCGACGCGTTAGAAATTGCAGGATTATCGTGTATCATGCAACAAACATGATACACCCTATCTAATCGTTGACGCAAAAAGAAAAGATCCGAGGGATCAACCGGTAATCCCTGGCACGGATATTAGAACGCGGAAAATAAATGCGGTGAAACGAAATGCTCTAAATATATTCGCTTAAAGAGCTCAAACACTCGCGACTCTTACGTGACATATAAGCGTGTTTTTCTCCCGGTGCTTTATGTTACAGTTTGAAAAGAAAGATGCATAACACAGAAGAAAGTGAAAGTTACGTGAAAATAGATCTCTAACTCAATTATTGTTGAATTAAAGACCAACGAAAGGAGTACCTTTCTACGAACTGATCGCATCATTGTCCAAGTTAACGCTAACCGCTTGATGCTCGCTCGCTCCGTCTTGTCGCAGCGTTTATTTCGTTGAATTTGCGTGCGATATTAATTGTCACGCTGTGTCTTTGTGGCATTATTTGTGCGCTAATTGTGTTTATTTTCTTTCTCGTTTTTCTCCCTCTCCGCGTCCCAATCTGTGCAGAAGGCGAAGCACCGTCTCAAGGTAATACTTTACGTCAAGTTTTACGCTCTTCCGCTTGTTCGACTAGTTATCGCAGTGAATGGTTTGCGACTAGCCTGTTGCTATGCGAATAAATAAATGTAATTATCCATTTCTTTTTAACCAAAAACGCTTGGATTGGACTTGTTGCGGACTTTGACGGGGTAAGTGGACGGTTGATGGACAATCGTCTTACTTTCAATATGTACACCGTTATCTTTTCCTATCAGAGATATAATCTATAAACTACCCGTCCGCTTATAACAGTTAACCGAAATTTGATTTCTTCTGCGTATCATTCTCGGAAAGTAGTTTGTATTTACTGCTACGAATGACTATTGTCTGTCCCGTTTAGTGAGATTGCATACTCGATTGATTAATCATATTGCCGACAGTGCGCTTTTACTGTTGTTGTTGCTGTTGTTATCGATCGTGTATTGTCATTATTTGTATTAATTGTCGTCATTGCGGTGGTATCGTACTTTTCATTGTCTTGTAGAATGTGTTAATATACGCGAATTCGCGTATATTAACATTTGGGCACCTCTCACGTCCCGAACCTGTGAGACATATCATTTGAATTTTATAAAGGTACCATTATATGCAAGCGTTCGAGCGTCGAGCGTCAAACCCGTGCGTAACACCTTTGCGCATAAATCTAAACCGTTCAGATTTCAGCGTCTTGACGCTATTAGGGCAATGTTGCATAATAGAATCCGTGTTTCTTTCTTTCTGCGAATATTTGTAACATCCAAAAGCTTTTTTTTTGTTTTGTTCATATTGCATTTGCAATTAGTGATATTAATGCAATTAACTCCACGTTTTGTTTGTAATATTCGTCCCATGTAGCACAAAGCACTTACAAAGCTCTTATATAGCGCTTTTATAGCAGTAAGACCTGCAAAAGTGTTTTCTGAGCGCTTTGCAGACGCTGCTGTGCTACTTGGGGTTACTGATAATGCTTGGGGTTACTGCATTTTAATAATCACAAATGATGCCGATAATTAATAGACATTTTGTAATATCTTGCAACTTTTTCTGAATTGCTAATAAATATCTCGAAATTCAACTGACAGTTCAGTATGCAATCAAATTAATCTTACGTTTCAGCAACAACTCACTATATATGTGCTATGCACTATGCATGTGCTCAGCACTTGACGCTCGACGCTCCTATGTAAAGGCATCTTAACTCTCTCTCTCTCTCTCTCTCTCTCTCTCTCTCTCTCTCTCTCTCGCTCTCTCTCTCTCTCGCTCTCTCTCTCTCTCGCTCTCTCTCTCTCTCGCTCTCTCTCTCTCTCGCTCTCTCTCTCTCTCGCTCTCTCTCTCTCTCGCTCTCTCTCTCTCTCGCTCTCTCTCTCTCTCGCTCTCTCTCTCTCTCGCTCTCTCTCTCTCTCGCTCTCTCTCTCTCTCGCTCTCTCTCTCTCTCGCTCTCTCTCTCTCTCGCTCTCTCTCTCTCTCGCTCTCTCTCTCTCTCGCTCTCTCTCTCTCTCGCTCTCTCTCTCTCTCGCTCTCTCTCTCTCTCGCTCTCTCTCTCTCTCGCTCTCTCTCTCTCTCGCTCTCTCTCTCTCTCGCTCTCTCTCTCTCTCGCTCTCTCTCTCTCTCGCTCTCTCTCTCTCTCGCTCTCTCTCTCTCTCGCTCTCTCTCTCTCTCTCTCTCACGCGCGCGCGCGCACACACACACACACACACACACACACACACATCGCTATACTCACATTTTACATCATTTACATCTTTATACATCATTATATCGCGTCATCTCGGTGTGGGGGCTTGAAAGACGAATAAACAGCAAGTTGACAATTTAATCTAATTTAATCGAAGAAATATAAATTAATAGTTTCTGTCTCGAATTTTTCCAGCTACCCACTTTGATCCTTGATTACACTAACATTGCAATATTAGGAAGCACCACTTGCAATAATATAGTAACTAAGAGTCGTGTACATAAATACAAGTAATACGTGTATATATACATAAATATAATATATTGTTGGTGTCATCGATACTGGTTTTTCTCTTTTTACTTATGGATTCGATAGTATGAAGATCACATATCGTAAAATATATGTTTCTCAAAACGGAACTTGTTCAAACACTCTGCATCGTATTACAGAATAGGTATCGACGATAGATGAATTATTTGTTTTTGCACAGACCATCGTCCGCACGGTAGAAATCCCGAACTTCCAGTGATGCCACGCAGCGAGAGCACATCCGAATTTCAACCTCTGGAAGACAAAGAGGTGGAATATTTCTTCGCTTCCGATGCGAGCGCTGTAATCGAACACACGAATCGTGTGATATTTCTAGAGGTACGAGTGACCGTATATGAGATGACATATTGATAAAAATTCTCAGTAGCTTAGTAACGAGATCACAGGAAATTGAAGTGTCGTCTTGTCGGCAGGACGACGATGTAGCGGCCGTCAAGGAAGGCGCTCTGAGTATCCATCGCCTACGTCGTTGCATGGACGATCCTCATGCGCGCGAAATCACAACGCTCAAGATGGAGATTCAGCAAATTATGAAGGGCAATTACGAATACTTTATGCAGAAAGAGATCTTTGAGCAACCAGAGTCGGTGGTGAATACTATGAGAGGAAGACTCAATTTTCAGGACAATTCAGTCACTCTGGGCGGAATTAAGGTAATGTCCGCGAGCGATTTGTTACATTGACTTGTCCCACATATCTCTAGCGAATGACTCTGCGAGTGCTCTTTCTTTAGGATTACATCCCGGAGATCAAGAGATGCCGGCGCCTTATGTTGATTGGTTGCGGCACGAGCTACCATTCTGCCATAGCCACGCGACAGCTCCTCGAGGAACTGACAGAGTTGCCGGTGATGGTCGAGCTCGCATCCGACTTTCTCGACCGTAACACGCCAGTCTTTAGGGACGACGTTTGCTTCTTTATTTCGCAATCAGGTGAAGCTGCTGAAACCAATAGAGAACGAACGACGGAGAAAATGAATGAACTTGAGGAAAATTTCGAGAAAATCATATATTTTAACGAGATAGATAGAGGAGAGAGAGAGATTCGATTGTAAATAAATTTTATTCTGTTCCAACGATAGGTGAGACGGCCGATACGTTAATGGCACTGCGTTATTGCAAAAGTCGTGGTGCTCTAATCGTGGGTATCACCAACACCGTCGGTAGCAGCATTTGCCGCGAGTCCCACTGTGGCGTGCACATTAACGCCGGTCCCGAAATCGGTGTAGCCAGCACCAAGGCTTACACCTCGCAATTCATCTCTCTTGTAATGTTCGCTCTGGTGATGAGCGAAGACAGAATCTCCCTTGGTTCGAGACGTCAACAGGTACATACTGTTCTCTTTGTTTTACTGTTCTCTTATCGTTCATTTCGTTTAAATGAAACGAATCTTATATCATACTGCTCGCAGATTATCGAAGGTTTGAAGAATTTGGACAATCTTATTCGCGAGGTATTGAAGCTCGATGACAAAGTCAAGGAATTGGCCAAGTCATTGTTTCAACACAAGTCTCTGTTGATAATGGGTCGTGGATACAATTTCGCTACCTGTATGGAAGGAGCGCTCGTAAGTGTGGGATAAGATGCGTGTTTCCTTTCGATCATACGAAAGTTGCTTCGCTATGAATAATTGTTGGCTATTTGCAGAAAGTAAAAGAGTTGACGTATATGCACAGCGAAGGTATTATGGCTGGTGAATTAAAGCACGGTCCTTTAGCTCTCGTCGACGACTCCATGCCGGTAATTATGATCGTGATGAGAGACCCGGTATACGTGGTGAGTTTCCTGTCACATTTCAAGCACTTTTAATGGTCGATTGAGTCGACTCTCATCCGAAAAGCAAATACTAATAAATGTAATCGCGAATATGACTCGCGTCATTGTTTCATCATTTCTTTATTTTGTAGAAATGCATGAACGCGCTACAGCAAGTTACCGCGCGAGATGGCAAACCGATCGTTATTTGTGAGGAGGGAGACGAGGAAACGAAATCATTCGCCGACAGGGCACTCGAAGTACCCAAGACGGTAGATTGTCTACAAGGAATTCTCACCGTTATTCCCATGCAACTGCTGTCCTTCCATATTGCGGTTTTGCGTGGTTGCAACGTCGACTGTCCGAGAAATCTGGCCAAGTCGGTGACGGTCGAATAGAGATCGAACGAATTGTTCTTTGTCGACTTTTCTCGTTTCACGAGACCGCCGGTGTTTCTGTGGAATCGTGGAGCCTCGTCGAGAATAGTAGATGAGAGCGAAAAGACAAGAAATTGTTATTATCGGAATATACTATGCTGCTTATACCATTTCGATCTTTTAAATCGTTGCTTACTTTATGTTTTATGACGATGAATAAGTGAATCGTTAAGCGCGAAAGATTAAACTCTCTCGTGATTCTTGTACTACAATAGCAAAACATTCGTCGCGCATTGTCGCACATTCTGTGAAATTTTCGGAAGCGGCAATCGATTTATTTACTCTCTGCATCACATAGTATAACGCTCGATACATACGTCCCTTTTCGTCAGTGATATTGTACAGAAAAATTCCCAAACACGTATGATTCTATCGCATTTAATGTGTGTATTTTAATTCGCGTATAGTCTAAGTGCAATCACAGGCGAATAAATGCGTTTAATTCAAGGGGTAAGATGTGACTCACTTATCTTCATGATTGAGCTAATACGTTCGCTATGCTACATTTCGCAAATTCTTCCACCCCAAACTATATTTATAATATGTATGCTTTCTTTGTCATCATTATTATTATATATAAAGAGAAATGTCAAAATATTTTTTAATTTGTATCACGTACGTGTGATTTTAATCTATCATGACAAGACAAGTCGCACATATGTGACGCTGGTAGCGAACGTGCTAATTAAACTTTTGACCGATATTTGGGTAAATCTTGACATATGAATGTGTCCTTTTTATATTATTTGTCCGAAACAATGGTCTTTTGCCAATGTATTATTAATCATTACATATTCGTAGTATCTTTCGGCAAACCTAATCATCAGGTTGATTCAGTGTGACGCGAAAAAAGTTATAAAATATAGTTTTCACAAAGATCCAATTACTACCTATACAAAGGTTAACACTACGATAGAAAATGTGTATTTCAAAGACAACAACGACAATGGATCTACATAACACTTGGAGAATTAAGCATTAATTAACTAAGTGTACGTATGTATATGAAGTATAGTGTATGAAGTATGTATATGCACGCGCGTAGTAAATATCAAAACAACAACAGCGATCTTTGTACGAAAAAATTATACATTCGATGCGACTATATATGACACAAGGACTGCCGACTTGTTCCTTTTCTCTCTCTTTCTTTATTTCTCTCTCTCTCTCTCTCTCTCTCTCTCTCTCTCTCTCTCTCTCACTTATTCACTCACAAGGTAATAGTTATTGCATCATACGCAAATATACAATAATAGTTTACTAGAATTACATATACGTTCTTTTGATAAATTTATCACGTCAAATGTAATTAATTACGTAAGATTAGATTTATAAGATTAATCAAAAAATACATGCAATCAACGTTTCAGCTCGTGTTTAACGATATACATTTTTTCCTCTTAGCTTTCAAATAAACAAGAAATATTGAACGTTTGCGCAAGTATCCTTTAGAAAGAGCAACGTATTTGTGATGTTAAAAAATAATTCTCAAAAATATGATATGTATTACCGAAATTCACGAAAAGAGAGTTTGATCGAGAGGAAAACGTGGGCGACAGCCCTCTGCAGTCGTTTTGGAATTGCGCCAAGATGGTGTGTCCAAGTGATGCCAGTCGCCGACGTTGGCCGACGCGCGTCACAGTAGTAAATCTCGCGTTTATGCCCGGCACGCGGATGCGCGCGCGGCGGAGGTGTGCACCCGTCGTGTATCGAGCGGCGCCGTAACTCCGCTCACGGGGATCCAGAAGAACTTGGTCCGTGCGAATAGCGAGCGATTTCTTTATCGTCAACGCGACGACGAACAATCTCTGCCACGAGCGAATAGTCGTAAATTTCGTCGTTTTCATCGCCTGACGTCGCTCTCGACATGATTTCGTGACGAAGAGCAACACGGATTTCGGTAATAATTAAATAATTTTTAATCAATAGACATCGATAATGCTTCGCAATCAGGCTAAAGTTGAATTTGCTTCTCCGGTCAAACGCTTTACGATTATTGCGCGAGAACAATTTTCAAGTGAAATTCAAACATACGAGAGTAATTTCTTTGCGCGCGGAACAAGAATAAATATTACATTTATATACAATTACAGACGTGTTAACGAATGATTATATGCAATAATTATCGAATGTCACGAAGAGGGAAAGGTTTGAAAGGGACAAATTTATTTCAATATATATCGCAATCGTTCGTTCTCCTTACTTTCAAATCGCTAAGCCAGTTGATAAAAACACACATATTGACGTGCAATGCTCATTATAAGGGTGTACATTCAATATATTTGAATGTACAAACATGCTTGCGTTTGTAACGCAAGGGACGTTTCTGTTCACAGCGGTGTGTGAAGTGAACAGTCGGAAATAGACTTGCGACCCAGACTCGGTTTCCGTCCATCCTTTCGACTTGTGCGACTCGTTCCGACTATTCCTCTCGGATTGACTGCGCGCGGAATCTTCTTCGCGAACGAGCGCGCCGTAGCCACAGTAGGTCCGTCGGCCGCCATTGCCGGTAGCTCGTTCGCCCCCGCCATCTCGTTGCTGTCACTACGCGAGTCAGTCGACGGTCTGCCGGCGAGCAGTGCGGACGCGTCGTTGTAGTATCTCGCGACGAGGCGAAGTAATCGCTTGGCATCGCGAACCGTGAGAGAAAATATATATAGAGAGAAAGAGAGAGAGAGAGAGAGAGAGAGAGAGAGCGCGCGCGCGCGAAATTTCTCCCCGCGCATCGTTCTCGCTGTCGTTGGCGTTGGCCCTCTCGGTCTGCTACGGTAACGCGCACGGCTGTCGCGGACAGAGTTGTCTCTCCCCCGTCCCGCTTCGCCCGGTCCGGCTCGTTCGCCCCTCCATCTCGTCTCGTGTCGTCGTCGTCGCCGCCGCCGCTGCCGTCCCGGTGTTCGAGCAGCGCCGCGGCGGTTCCCCTCTATTGATCGAATTTGACCTGCGAAGTTTCCCCTAGCGCGTGTGTGCAGTACAGTGGCGGCCGGCAGTGGCTCTCGCGCTCGCGTTCCCGAGTGGTGCGGTTAAATAATCGTGAATAGCCTCGGTATGGCCGTGCCAGCGGCTTGCACGCGGTTCAGTGACAACTACGACTTGAAGGAGGAACTCGGCAAGTAAGTATGAAATTTTGTCATTGCTCGCACCGTGCGCAAAATAAGCGGCCGAGATGCGCGAGTGTTTCCGCCGCGATCGTTCGCGGTGCTCCGTTTTTGTTCCACCGCTATGTGCTCCGACTAGTGTCAGTTCCTTGCTCCGATATTAATTTGATTCGCAATCATGAAGGGGGAGAGAGAGAGAGAGAGAGAGAGAGGGGGAGGGAGGGAGGCGAAGAGAAAGAAAGGTTGCTCTGCGGCATCCGCTCGTGCCGGCATCTCGCGCATCTAGTGGCTTTGGATCTTTTTTCTCGCGCCGGATTGATCGCTCGTCTCCGCACATTTCCGCACGCTCGAGTCGCGAATTGTAAATCGCGCGTAGAAGCGCTGACTGGCGATTTACTCGCGAACCCTCGCGATTACTTCGTAGCAGACGACGCTGCGCGATCCGCCATAACTGTTCTCTGTGTATGCAGGGTCTCTTCTTTGCCTTTCTCCCCTGCCAACCCCCTCTTTGTACCCACCGTAGTTCTCTTTCGTTCGTTTCTCTTTTCACCTTTCTACTTTTTCGCTTCGTTCGTATCCGTTTTGCTTCGTTCTCGCGTAAATTGCATGCACGTACGCGTGTCTTTCTCCGTTCTTTCTCTCTCTTTGCCTACGCATTTTTCTCTTTTTTCTACCTCTTTCTCTGTCACATGCGCTCTCATGCGCGCGCGCGCGCGCGCGCGGGAGACACCCCGTTGCATTTCGTCTATATTTAAGCGCCACGGGCCGTCTGCTCGTGGCTCAGCCTCTATATATAAAGCGTCAGGGTGCCTGTTACTCTCTACCGCCTTTTCGCGCGACGCTGACCTCGCGCCGTCGAGAAGCGACAAGCGTTAGTATCGTACGTGTACATGCGGATCTGTTACCAAATCGATATCATGTCGTCGCGCCGCTTTTTACCTTCGTCCTTCTCTACTCTCCACCCTCCGTGCGTTCTCTTTTCGCCTCACCGTCCCTATCCGCACGTTTCCGCCGTCTCTTCCTTTAACTGCCGCTCTTCATGTCTCCCCCACCCTTTGCCGCACTTTTTTCTCTTCTCTTTTCTTCTCCTCTTTCTCTTTCTTACCCCGTCGCTTTTCCACTCTCGATCGTAGCACGAGCGGCGGCAGGTGGTTGCGGTCCAACGTGCTGTTATTCCTAAAAGTTACTAGATCTTCCTCTCTCCCTTCTATGTACGGTACGGTGCGGTGCGATCTCGCTGTCTCTTCTAAGAGGAGGAGGTAAACCGCTGGCCAAAAATTTCGATGTTATTTCTTTACGCATAATACGTATGCTTATTAAATTTGCATTATTAATACAAATGTAATGCGAATTAACATATATTAGTATGATCCACGGTCAAAGATGTGTGTGGGCACGTTATCAGGTAAAATATAAAAATACTCTTTTCCGAGATATTTTTTAATAATGTCGCGTTTTATATGAAATTTAATCCATTCGGTATTTGCATCAGCTATACGTGCAATATTTTGCTGATTGTTTCGCGAATGTGGTACTCACTTCAACTTTCAACCTTTATAGTTCCTCCGCATTTTTGCACGCGTTTTACGGTGGGTGCGAGAAGATCCAGCACAAATAACGAATCGTTAATGATTCTGTAACATGCGGTTGTATGCTGGTAGACGCACTTTTGTAGTTTACATCCGATCTGTAGAGTTCGCGTAAAACCACGAGCGGACGTCTAAGGTTTTCGCATTCGAGTCGCATTTCAGAGCAGCGTATATCGATACTGCCGTATCTCTTTTATCAAAGCACGCTACTTGTTTGTGCTTCTTTTGCAAGGCAGCCATCCCAACCACTCTTTATTGCATTAGCCCTTTTAATGTCAATACCTTTTTCATAAAATAATAGGTATTTTTAGTTTCTTGTATGTAGCAGAGTAATTGGTAGGAAGAGATTTTTTTCAAACAAAGTTGTTTCCAAATTGAAATGTTTAATCACATTTCGATGTAGAGAGCTTAATTTTACTTGCTTACATCAACTTTTCTACGAAAAGCATTACACTTTCGCAACAATTTCACACTACTTTGACTACTTTTTTTTATTAGAGTAAATTGTTACATTTTGAATGTCCATAATTTATAAATTTTGCTCAAAATATACAGAGAGAGAGAGAGAGAGAGAGAGAGAGAGAGAGAGAGAGAGAGACAGCTATCCCAGATAATTTGCTTCTGAAGTAGATTTTGAAATATTTTCCATCACATTATCTTTTAAATGCTCTCGTTGCTTTAACTATTTTTGCGCATAATATAAAACATGTGTTTCTGTTTATTATGTACACAGAAAATCTGAGAAGAGAAAAGGTCAATGTGTAATATAACTGTAAATCATTGTTGGACAGAGAATACATTAAAAAAATCATAAAGGAGGATGTTCAAAAAGTACGATTTTTTACCTCGAGTCGCAAGTAAAATTCGAGTTGCATTAGATCACATATTTTACTTGACGAGTAAACAGTTTTGCAGCGATTTGCTTCGTCTCGTAGCGGTATTTGGTATTATGGTTTGTTAGTCAAAATATTTCTAGATTTCTGAAATATTTCGATTCGGCGGGATATGATATGTTCGACCATACCTCCGCGTCTTTTCGGCGGAATTTGCGCCACGGTCGATACGCACGAAGGCTAGAGCATGCATAGAGCCTGCGTTATATCGAGTCACTCGTGGAGCAGCTCATCAAGCCTCTCTAAATTACTTTGTAGCATTCGCGTTGATCGTATCGTGTGCAGAGTGCGCCAAACCGAATGTTTTCCCGCAATTAAGCAGCAGAGCTTAGAGAAATAATAATACTTGATACTTTTGCACACGATTAAAATTTGTCATGCAATTTCTTTATATAATCTCTTAACGGAATTCTGTTATGTATTCTGTTATGTAAAAATTTACGCATTTTTTTTTCGTTCGAAATTGAGCACAGCTGCTTTAAGCAATTACGTTCGTCAACAACGGGTAATCCGAAGCAACCTCTGCATATATGCGTATGCTCTGTAGTTCACGATGATATTTGTTGCGCGCATTATCATAAATTTCTTGTAATCACACGCCGAAAGTACAGGTTGACGAGGCAAGACGAGTAACCCTATATTCACGTTGAATAACTTGATGAGAAACGAGCAGGTACCGCATTATGATGGTAACGATTTAACTGTGGGTCCACTGCTGTGAATCCCACCCTGACGCGAAGTCAATGCTCGTGAAAGAAGGAGAACGAGGAACAGAGCTTTAACCCTTCGATGCGTTTGACAGAAAACTTGGCATCTACTGACTGGCTCTTTGGTAGTCGAGAATTGTATAGGCTCGCGCGATATTACGTGTTAGAGTCAAGTGTGTGTCATACTGTCTGATAAATCATTCTTTCTTCCGCGTTTTAAGACGCGCATTGCACTCTATGTGACGATGCAGCTTGCAAAGCACGTATCGTAAACTTAAACTTGGACATTATAAAGTAAGGACGGCTTCGAATTGTAAGCACGCTTTCGTAGCGCGCCTTTCAGATTTCACGAGCATAGACTCAACTACGTTACATTAATTATACGATACGAGCTATAGAAATAGATAACTTTTAACTAAAGTTGGAGAAATTTTAACGAAAATTCCGAGAAAAGAATCTTAGATAAGAGCTTGTCGATCGTTAATACTAATACTTTATCGCCTTTTTGTGACAGTACATCGTATCAAAGCGAAGGACTAAACTTTCGTAAATGCATGAAATAATAATTTATATTTTTGTTTTGTCTCACGCGAACCTGTAGATGTGAGAAATTTAATTCTCGAACATATATATCGACGAATGAGTGAAAGTACAGTTTTGACGAGACTTTTGGGATTATCAATGTTTCTGCGTATAACTTTTCCGCCGTGAGCGAAAGAGTAATTTGCGACGTGCAAATTACATGCGCGTTATGCATTTGTATAAGTAAGCCCATTGAGAGCCACTTATAAAAGGGTAAATTTTTTCAATGTCGTGGGAAGAAAGATAAAAAGAAATTGCACGTATTTGTCACATCTTTTTTAACGTAACAGTTGAATAATTAATTTTCTTATTTTAGTTGTAAAAAAAAAGATTTAACTAGGTAAAAAAAAATACGTAAAAAAAAGGAAGAAAAGAAAAGATTGCAAGTTAAATTTTGAGGGCTCTCTTGAACCGTGTAAGCTCAAATCGCGTTTGTGCTTGCGTACGTTAACACATATGTAGTATACGCGTCTGTGCGAGTGCGCGAGTGCACATATGCATGCATTCGTGGCCCAGCATAATCAAAACATTTCGTTTCGTTGGATAATTCAGCATAGTATCAACGCGTAGTATTAACATCTCTTTTCTCCCGCAAATAGGACAGCGAGGGGGTTTCGCACAAGTATCATCTGGTCCATCCACGCGATCGGTCCATCACGATACGTCTTGGAGACACGTTTGATTCGTATGCACGACATGTCGGATAAAGGATAAACGACAAAATTATGATTTTGTGACACATTTATGCTTCCCGCTTGGATGACATCGCAAGATGCGCAGCATTCAGTCGAATTCGAGTTGGGACCTTGTAAAGTAAATTACATGATTAGGTACGCGTACTCTGAATGTCGCGTGTTTCGCGCTCCATTCGAAGAACACTTTTAAATAATAAAGCGCAGGCAGAATAGTTGCATAGAATCCCATTGCTCCAAGCAGCGCGCGAGCTATAGCGCTCGATGGATCTAATCCCGCGAATGGAAGCGCCGCCTCCTGTGACGCGCTAATTACGAATGTGTAATTTAGCGTTATCTACACGCAGCCATGTCGCACGGCATATCCGTGTATCCGGCTCGATTCTCGAGTCGATGCGGTGAGAAGCCGCTTACGGCCAAATCGATCCGAATGTTGGTTTTGGCAACGGCCGGCACTGACATTAAGACCGAGGGTAAATATTGGCTCTATCGAAAACCCGCGAGGGAAAATGCCAATTCCCGGCGTGAAGTAGCGCCGTTTCGCTCGTTTGCGCGTCGCGACGCGACGCGAAGGCTTACTTGCTTCTGGGCTACGAAAGCGCGCGTTTCGTACATCTTGTATATTTCGAACGGTCTGCGCCGCATAAGATTTCACTCTCCTCTCTCTGTTTTCCCTGCTTTTCCCGCGCGTTCACGCATATTCCGACGTGTGTTCTCTCGATAGTGTCCGCTATCTTATCGGCGAAGGGAGAGGCGCGAGAAACGAAAGCAAAAGAACCGAGTTGTTATTCGACATTCCCTAGTGAGTAGGCAGGCGAGAATACGGGATCACCAAATACGCAGCGTGTGAAACACCGTGACGTGGATATTTCTTTTGTATTCTATATACCTACTTGACTTGCTATGTATTCGCGTTGCATTTTAAAATATCGCGTGTGATTACATTTAGCATATACTCTCTCTCTCTCTCTCTCTCTCTTTCTCTGTATGTCGCGCGGAGCGGCTGTTTGCTTTTTGCGCGTTTGTTCCTTTTGCCGATCTGCTTGTCGGAGTTTGCTGGAAAATATTCGTTTCCACGTGCACTAGGAATTTTGCTTCGACCAAACATTCTCCCGTCTGTTTCGCGTTCACCGCGCAATATGCCGTATTTTCGCGCTTCCTTCTGCTCCCCGGCAGCCGTGAGAGTTACATCGTAAAGCGAGAAAGCACGCGGAACCATGTCGGGAATAAAACCATGTGCCGTCCTTAAAGATCGTAAACGCTGACGCGAGCAGTTGCAACGAACCTTTTATGATTCGTTTTCCGGGAGAATCCCCGGTCGGCACCGAGAATGTACAAAACGTTCGGTTCCTCATTGATCTCGAGATCTTGGAATCTCCACGTAGTTGGATCATCGGACGTTCGCAACAACTCGAATGCTTTTGCGTTCGCACTAACGAAATGAATATTTCAAATCTTGGAGCGAAAAGTTGATCGAAATTTGCGCGCTAACGATAAATGTACGATTGTCTGGAGAAATTCGAGGTGCATTGTCGAATGAACGGCTCAAACGGAGAAGAAAATGTTTCTCGCTAATCAGCGAAGGAAGGAAGAGGGAAGGAGGATGAGGGAGGAGGAAGAGGTAATTCTCCTCACTTCGGACTAACCGATAAACCGGAGACGGTGAGCTGATCGAAGGCGATTCGCTTCCCTTACGTCTTATCTCTCGCGGCTTCGACGCGCGTCGCAGCGGTAATAAAGGAGTAATAAACTCCGCCTCGATGGCTCGTAGCTCGTCGATATCGATTTATCCGGACGGTTCGGTCGACCTTGTGTGTGCGACGACTACGACGATGACGACGACGGTAGCGAGGACAAATAGAGAAGCGTGCGTTAGACAGCGCAAATGGAACGGGAATTTATTTGCGTCGGCGTTTGCATCCCCACCGCATTTATTTATTTATTTATTTTATCGACGCTTTTACGACCGTGGGAATGTTTGCATCGATACAAGAAATTTCGGTGGCTCTCACGGTTTGTGGACCCCGCGCTCGTCGCCGCGAACGAGCTCGACTGCTTTCGCGCGCGGGACCGTTTCTCAATGGATAATAAATAATTTCATTTTACGGCCGGGTTTGCCTGTCGAAATTGCACCATCGTAACGAAGGTGCGTCTGCCGAAGGCCCGTCAAAGGAGGCCCAGCTGTTAAAGTTTATCTAGACAAATTTGCATTGTCGCGTAATGCCTCAAATACACAAGAAAACAAGCGTATCCACAATCGTGCGTCTAAGAGGCATCCTTCTACCACACGGATCGGTTGGCTTCCTTATGCATTGTGTGATTACGTAAGTTTGTCTGGAAAGGCTTTTACACCGAGTATCTTACGGCGCATCCCTCTTCATTCATTCTTTCCAAAATTGTCTACGGTTTGCATTAAAGAACGAATCTCCTCGAGGAGATCTTTGTTTAGTTTTCCGCGTTGGGACCGGGCATCTAACAGTTGACTTATCTCAAGAACTCGGCAGATCTCAAGCCACTCGGTTTCTCGTTAGATTTCTGCGACGGCGCTGACACCGCGCGATGCCGGCCGCGGTGCGGTATAACGCCGGCCTGCAGGATCGATCCTGCGGGAGAGAGAGAGAGAGAGAGAGAGAGAGTTCGTACCGCCGGAAACTCGATTCAGGTGAAGGTACATCGCGAGGCGACGACGGCGACGGCGGCGGCAACAGCAGCAGCAGCAGCAGCAGCAGCAGCAGCAGCAGCAGCAGCAGCATCAGCATCAGCATCAGCAAGCAGTAGCAGCAGGAGCGGTGGCGGAAGCGGCGGCGGGACGGGAACTCGATTCGGTCGATCCGGACGGAGAAGCGAGGGCGGAGACCCCGGATTCGGCGTCGGTCGTGCATTTAACGAGATTTCGCGGCCGTTGACCGTACCGTTGACCATCGCTTCGGCCGGCGATTAATTAACGTGCTGGCTAATGCCTCGCAATTATTATGCGGCGCAGAATGTGCACTTACGCGCGTGCACTTCGGGTCGTATTAAGCGCGTCCTGCAGCAAACTGCAGCGGCAAGTCGGCAGCAGGAGTTCCCCCCCGTCGCACGTCCTCCGCGTCGAACGCTGCAAATTAAGCAGTTGGCAAACCACCGCACCGATTACACCATCTCCCCAATCTAAAACTCGGACAGGCCGACATCTTTGAACGTAACGAATCTTTACTAGCGCAATCTCCCAGGCGAGGCGCGTCATTCAACGTTGACGCTCTGAGTTGAGACTCTGAGAATACTCTCTTTGGCCTGTTGAAAATATTTTGCACGCGAGATGATTATTTAAAATTATTCAGTTACCCCGTATATACGATAATCGAACTTTTATTACCAACAATTTTACGTGGCATAATGATCCGTCGGGTACAACCGTGTTTTTTTGAAACGTACAAATTGGATCCGTCGGGTGACTTTTTACCACAACTCTACTGAAAATCAATACGCTTTTTGACGCTTTCTGTTTCCAGGAATATAGGAAAGTCTCAGCTATGAAAGACAGTTGCGCAATAAAATCAATATCTACGCAACTAATTTGCGCAATTTTGAAATAAACGGGAAGATTGTTTAAATTTTTGACGAGCGAAGCGTTAAGGATCTGTCGGTCGACAAAAGATCCGATCGTGCAAATTGGCGAGAAAGCGACGTATTAATTTCCGTCCGTGTGTCTAGGCATTGTTCCTTTTACCTCACTTGGAGATCATTTATTTTGTCTGTTTTGAGAGTCCTGTTTCATGGACATTAATATTTCCTTACGTCCCTCCTTTCCTTGGTATCATTAGGATTCGGCTGTTCTCGGCTCGGCTCGTACTCGGGAGACCGGTCTTCCACGTGTCCCGCAGGGTCTTCCCCAACGAGACATTCCCAACGTAGGTACGATCGATAACCCGGGGCTGTTTCGCGCGGTGGGTGTGTTTATCACACGTACGCGCTCTCCTTTCTCACAAACGCGCGGCCACAACGACGAACAATGCGTACCGGCGCGACCATACGAAGACGTATGGAATTGTTGCGTGTTTTGCGCGATAGATACATAGTATTATAACCTCACGAATGCAAGGAAGCAGAGATATCGATTAATAGGTTAACATCGCGAGAGCGAAGGAGGTCGACGCGAATTCGCTCCAGTTTATTCGCGAGTGGGTCGACTCGCGCGAGCATTGCCTTTGCGGCGCATCGTTGCGTCTCGGTACAACGATATCTAGCAACATCGACATCATTATGAGATATTTCTACAATTCGCGAATACACTCTCTGCGCGTTCGTGCGAAACGTGTCTCAATCCTTGACTTGGTCTTTCTATATCATCAAGTTTTCTCTTCTTTTTCGCGACCAAGCTTGTCAAGTGGATATTGCGGCATTAAAGTAGAGAAATTGTTACATCGTTATCTTCTCTCGTATTAGTAATTTTACACAATAATTACACAGTAATTTTACATTAGTAATTTTACACAAAGTGGTTTTTTCTAATATTATAAATAATTGCGAATAATTAATATTCGCAATATTAATTAATAATTTCATATATAATTTGTACGCCGTGGTCTTTTGATCTTTTGTTGCAGGCCGAAAGTGTAATATAGCGTTTCTCGCGACGTCGGTTATAGCGTTATTTTAGCGGAAGCGCGGTTATATTTGTGGACGAAGGCGCTCTCCACTCTCTCGCTCTCGGGCATAATTTGGTCCAGAGAGCTATAAATATAGAGCGCATTAGCATAACATTCTAGTCGCGCTATTATAATCACGACTTATTTCAGTTTACAGAGTTCAAGGAACCACAAAGGATTTAGGTTAATTATTCCTTACTTTGTTTAGCGCGATCGATATACGTGTGTAGAGCCTCTTTACACATCTCCAGTGCTCTATTTTTTCAGACCCTTGCATTTCGCAAGTTTCTTCTTTAAATACATGTATGTATATATATATATATATATTTTTTTTTTTTTTCTGTGTTGTTATTATATGCCAAGTTGCGCAAACAATTTCCTAGTTGCGGAAACAAATGAAAAAAATAATTTCGCGTAGTTTCGCGACATGACACAACGGATATAACATGAATCTATTTACTTGGCTAAGAAATACAAACGTTTGCATCGCCGCTTTTTTGGACAGATGTATATCCGCGTTTGTTCATCACATACGCACGATGCAAGACACCTCTTTACTGGCGTCGGTCCCTCTCTTTCTCTCTCACAGCCCTCTCTATCCTTTTGCCCCTTTTCCAGGCCGGGCCCCTCCCCTCCTCCTCGTGACGACAGTGTAGTTAATAATAGCAAACGGTACAGGACGAAAATAGGCCCTGCAGAACTATGCAACACGCGGCTGAGGAATTTCATCGTCTGCTGACCTCACACGGCCGTTTCCCCCGTCCTAATGAGACCGTGCCGCCGCAAAGACATACGTCGAGTTCCATCGCTTCAACGCGCCGCTGTTGTTCGATAGAGTTTGCGAATAATTGTCACCGATGATGGCGAGCGCGAACAAGATATCGATGACGCGTCTGTCGAGAGTCGCGGATCTGAAATTTATTCATTCATTGACCCTCTCGATACGAATCTTTATTTACTAAGACGCGATGACTCGAATTTTTCATGAGTTTATTTTTATGCTGCTGTAACGTAGTCTGTAACACAATATTTAGAAAATCTTTTGATAAGTCTTCTCTCTCTCTCTCTCTCTCTCTCTCTCTCTCTCTCTCTCTCTCATACGATCATGTTATACTGATATCGTCCTACAAACGTCAGTTTGCACGACGACTGCGAGACGTCTCGTCCTTTCTGTATTTATCGTAGCATTGCGTCGTCAAATCTTGGCGATTATGGCCAACAAAGAGACGGACCGACGATAATTCGCGCCGACATTTATATTCGCGGAATAATTTACAATCCGTAAAGAGAAGTTAATTTCTCGAATCGTTCCCGACGTTCGGGAATTTCGCACGGCGGAGCGCGGCGGTTTCCCGGAGGATTAAATCGTCTCTCTCTCGCCTCGGTACCCGTCTAGGCGGCTTCAGGATTCAGTGGGTTTCGAATCCAGATGCAGTGGGGAATTCGTTGTGCCGGCAGCTACTAGTCACAAAGTCGTTTAATCCTAACGTCGGACCGGTACGACGACTGACCAAGTCGGGCTTTAACCCGCGAGCGGTCGCGTCAGGAAAAATCACGCTGCTGGTCGTTCCCCAAATGTCAGACGCGCTTAAAAGATATTTTGCCGAAATATTTTACACGGTACTCTTCATTTGTATCTTTTGTAGAAATTCCTCTGGATATTTACTTTCTCCAAAATATTCGAGCATTTCGACAGTTTCTCATCCCCTTCCAATCCGTGATTCTTTTACCAACAAATTCTTTTCTCGCAATGAACTTGTGCACCGACAAAGTCTGTGTACTGTGGCATTTTACAAAAGAGTCGTCTCGCTTCCCGTCTTCTTGTTCTTATTCTCGGAATGTCTGAATTTCATGGGGAAAATAATTGCTCGCCTGAGCGCGCAACGGATCAATCGATCCGTATAGCGTTGCGGTTGCGCGGGACGGTAATTGTATCGGTTCGTTGCAACGCGTTAATCGTACGCAAAATCGGAAAAATACGGATTCAACGAAAAGGCATAATCGCCGCGTTTATTTCCACCGCGTCGCCAACTTGTTCAGAGGCTCGGCCGCAAAGTTTGGCGTGCGTATCAACGGCCGTCGTCGATTATGCGAATCGATATCGGTGAGATGGAAATTCGTGCTCTCTCGCTATGTGATTGATGACAAAGTTCCGCAAAACTTGCGGAATATCATGCTGATCGTCATTGCAATTTGCCGCGCTTCGTCGTGTTAGAACGAAAAAATGAACGAAAAAAAATTTCGCCAGTTTCTTCTTGAATAATTTCTTGGGCAAATTTCTCGGAGTGCTATGAAATAGCTCCGAAATATATTTCTCTTCTCATTACTCTTCGAAGATTAATGTCAATTATTTGTCTTGTTTTCGCTATCTTTGCAAATGCCATCTGTAAAATAAATATATGGAAAATTTCGTTTTCTTAATACTATCGGCTTGCATTTAATCATTTGTTTGGGCAATCCTAGCGAATAAGCTCTCTCGCATAGACCAGAGAGATCGCGAGCGGTCGAATAGTTTCGGCTTTGCCTCCATCTCACGGATATTATTTTTGGGGCCTCGCGGATCGAAGGCGAACTTATTTTCAGACGCGGTGGGCCGCGAACACGGGCATTTATATCGATGCCGGTTCTTTTAATCTCTCGATTGCGGAACATCTATTCGCGACTCTGGAGTCGACGTGGTGGCGATATTATACAACGGCGAGCCGCGTTTCTATTTGTATCCGCCGTTAAAAGAGTCCATCGGATGTGAAATATCGTATCTAGGTGAAATGCGGAAACTTTTTTCGCGTCGAGCGAAATATTGTTCCGATGGGCGAGCCATGGTCGAGCGCTATATTTTCACGCTGGTAGTTTCGTTTATAGGGAATTTTAATGTGCTCGTATGGAGAGGTTATCGCCGCAAACCCTTTACTTGAGCAAACGTGATTGTACGCACAACACGTCTTGGATGAACTCGTGGATGAAATTTTCGTAAAAATGTCGTAAATTTGACCAAGTAATTTCCAAAGGAGCGGGGCCAGGCCATCGGGCGTAACGCGGTTGGAGACGCGTAGTAGTATCGCTGGAGTTCCCGAAAGGTAATCCGGCTTTGCCGCGCGGCTTTACGAGCGAATGACAAGCGCGAGCGTGCGATCTAAAAATAATAGGACACCTCCTCGTATATACATGCGCGCGAGAGGTGCCAAGGTCCATTACTTTACTCCGCGAAGGAAGAAGCAAGGAAGTGTAGTAGTGAGGTGGGAAGAGAGACGAGGGACTTGTTCTTTCCCCGAGATGCGGCTTTTGCCTACTTTCCCGTCTATCCTTGAACGGCATCCTGCGAGAGCGATAAAGTCCTTTGCCACTTCTCCGAATGCGGCAGAATACGAGCTCGTACGATGCTTACATAATGGATCAAGGGCTCTCTTTACCCCGCGGCGCGGGAAAGCGAAAAGACTCTCTGCGTAGCGTTACAAAGGGGAGTGAAATAACGAGGAATACCGCGCTTGTCTTATTATTAAGAATCTCAAATAAACTACCTGCTGTGCGCGAGGTGGTTTATTAAGCGCGAGGAAAGATCTCAACTATGCTGTTGGATATTTTACGCGAGGATGAGATGATGCAATTTTCGTGTCCGTATTTTATTTGGGCGAAATCTCTCTCGTTCATTCATTGAATCGATTTGAGAGAGAAAGTTAGCGAGATATTTGATATCGCGCGAAAATCTAAGCGGTTAGACGAACGCGTGGCATCGCCGAGGATAGTACTCGGTATTTACTCGGGGAAATGTATTCTTATTAACTAAGGGGCACAAGGGAGGGGGCCGACACAGCTAACTTGGACGAGAAGCAGCACACGTCCATTCTCCGACCTCTTCCTACCGGGTTCGAAAGGCATTGTCACCGGAATGCAGCTGATATTCTTGGAAACTGGGGCGCCAAACTTTATTCCTATCCGCGAACTGCCCGTACCCGGTTCCACCTGACGTCTAAATTCACGAACGTGATACCGCGGAACAGGGTCTTCCTAGATACACACGTATCGCTGCGCCATTTGAAACCGCTGGATACGATCGGCGCGACAAGTCGGCCTAATTTCTCCTCGCGAAGAAAGCCGTTTCGGCCGATTATTGCACGCGAAGCTCGATCGTCTCGTATTCATTGCGAGATAGGCCCAAAATCCACCTACGCTCCTACGCATAACCGAGTTGTTGGATCGATGTTGATTTTCTCTTCTTAAAAGAGAAAGAAGGAGTGATCTATATATATAATACTGTAGAGTTTCTTTTAACAACGAAATCTCGACGTTGGATTAATTCCAAGGAAACTTTATATACGTGGAACTTTAATTAAAAGTTTCGCTTTGGGAAAAAGAAATTTTTTCTAATCCTCCAATTTTTCTTCTCTCTTTTTTCTTAGAAACAGTGGAATTTCCAGAGAGTAGTTGCAGTAAGATAATTTTAGGACCGTTTGTACAAATCCTGGAAATCCTCCGTGTTGTCCAGACGTTAACAATAGCGCGAAATATTCTCGTTCGTGTGAAAATAGCCGCGCGAGCGCGAATCTGAAACTCCCAACTTTGCCATCAGGCCTGATTGAAGCGCCAAGTCGACAGTTGGCCAAGTAGTTTGGTTCGCTGCAAATTGCGTGCGCGCTGTTAAAACCGATTTCAGTTTGCGAGCCTGTTTACGAGCTGTAGTGCGGTTAACAATTTCCCCATCGCATTTTCAACAGCGGGACGAACCGCGGAGAAATAAATACGCTCTATGTTTCGACGTGTCTTTGCGGTTGCAACACTGGAGAATCGTGGTCTAGAAAAGAGAGACGGCTCATTCTTAACGTGACGTAAACTCGACGCGATTGTAGAGGAGGGATGGAGGATCACCGCTATCTGAGGCCTCGATCGGAGAATCAGATGTTAATTGCTTTATTCATATTTCTTATATAAGAGAGCAATGAATCGTGAGAATTGGACGAATCGATTAGAGTCCGTATTAATTGCTAGCGCGTGTTGCGTCGTAGTACACGAAGCGACGCGAGTGTGTGCGCGTCAGGCCATTATCTTATAGAAATTCAAACGTTGTGTGCAAACTTTGCGCTCGTTTGTTTTAGCGACGATCGCGGAACAAGCGTGGTTACACCGGCGCGCATACGCTTTATACTTGACGGAGGTGTATAGCCGTAGTTGAGGATTGCCGTTTAATGGGACCTCGCGTTCGTTTATCGATCCGTTTGGATTCAATCCGATTCTCGTTACACATACATTCCCACGGAAAGATACGTTCGCGTAAACATTATTTATTCCAAATATTTCACATATATATATGTCCGCAAATCCATCATAAGCTCACCAAATTTGTACATTCTGAATCCTAGTAAGTTTAACATTTTCAATCAAGAGTAAAATGAAACAAAAATTCGGTTTGCGTAGAGTCGAGCCAACTTTTTTTTTTTTTTTAATAGAGTTCCATAATATTCTTGTAAAGAAAATAAACTCTTCTTCCGAGTACGTGATATAAAATAAGCTTTTCTCAAACTTCTCAGGAGTATATCTCTCGAGACTATTATCGAGAAAATATTCTTTGTTGAAGATTATTTAAAAAAACGAGAGTAAACTAAGCAATCGCTTTTCTTGGCAGAGTAGAATGATATCTTTCTTTCTGCAAAATTCTTTAATATTCGGCGCGCAGGACATGTACGCGTTTGGATATTTCGGAAAAGACGAAAGAGAATTTCAATTGTTACGAGCCAAGAATGTTTTCGGATATTGGTCGGACTTTATAAAGTTTCAACGACGTGAAAAACATTTTTATGATAAGATGGTTATTTATACGTGACTTATCTCTCTCAAGTCATGCCAAATTTGGCACCGATTCTTTCTCCAAACACGAGAGTATCGCAAAGTAAGTCCTATGAGTGAGGAATGTATCCACCTACTTGCAACGTTTCTTCAGGTAGCGATAAAGCCGTCGGAGGTAATCAATGACTTCTTTGTACAGGTGAAGGAGCCGTTTGTTGAAAAATTATCGCAACAGGTTTCGCGTTTGCCGTTCTATTTACTCTGTGAGTTGCCATAATACGTCGCGACTGTAGCGCGCACTCATTGAAATATGAGACTGCGTGCAGTCGCAATGCGACTGCATTACGAATTCACCGTGGATGTCACGAAGCACAGGGACGGAAATAAATTCCCGCGGAGAGAATAAAGCGGCTGCCTCTCTCTCTCTCTCTCTCTCTCTCTCTCTCTCTCTCTCTCTCTCTCTCTCTCTCTCTCTCTCTCTCTCTCTCTGTGTTCCGCACCCGTCGATACTCGTGTGAATTTACGAAAATCCAAAGACCCGTTTGAATCCGGCTTCATTTTAAACGGACGTTTAACAAACCTCTTTAATCGCGCTTACACAAGCGACCATGAGTAATATACTCGCTACAATTTTATCAAAGAAACGTGTTTGCAATTTTAATTGTTCTCTGGTGTAATGTCACATGAATAACATCAGCTGTCGTGACTTTATGTTTTGACATTTCAGAGGGATATTTCAATTGCCACTTTTGCGCCTGTTGTCGCGTTTATAAGTCACAAATATACATTTATAATATACATTTATAATATACATTTATAATACATTTTTATGATTTATGCAAGATTGAAGGAAATATTTCAGGAAGTTCATGACGCCCTAAACTTTGAATTCTAGCTTCACTCGTAAGGTTGTAAAATCGTGCAGTCGCATTTTTTGTGATTGACTGAGGACAAGCGTTTAATTCTAGTGAAAAAGAAATACGTCGCGATTCTTTTTAAGTATTCTATCCGCGTCTGGACAGTCTCGAAGTATCGTACAACACTATATAGTATTAAATTGTATGAGACATGCTTTATCGATGCCTCGCAAAAACATAACCGGTTTCGTCGCATTTGCGTCGTTGTGTTTATGTGAAATCTATTTGTGTGAACAAACAAGTTCAAGATTCGAGTTTTCTTCTCTAGTATTATTTCCATAGTACTACAGATAGATACGTAGTTATCTACAATTATAAAATTAATGCGTTTAACACGAGAATAACGTTTATCGTAGTGGCCAAGTAACGATTACGTATGACCAAAGATTTTGTAAAGCGAATTTTTACCCGAACGACCACCGCGTGTTTTCACGATTTAGCGAAATATCCAATTAACGTGACGGCGGAGGAATTTGCATTCGTATGATATAAAATCGATGCGATTGCGCAAACTATCCGGACGATAAAATTGCAGCTGCATCTCACGCGGAAATGGCCCGTTTCTTTTGTGTGTCCACGATGACACTCGACCTGCTGCGCCGCGTGTAACCAAGCTCGGTGATACATACGACTAATTAGCGGCGCGTATTAAATTGCGTCGGTCAGAGATGACTAGATGGGGGGTGCTGGCAGGAAAAAGACGGAAGAGAGAGAAAGACGTGCAGAAATGACGTCGGGATTTTTCTTCCTCCGTCCCTCACGTCTCTTACCTCTTATTAGCCCGTTTCTTTTTCTTTCTCTTTCCCCGACGTTTTATCATCGCCGGCGCGAACGCGGGCGCGGCTGTGATTCGGCAAAATTGGCCGACTCCCCCGAAGCGCCTTTCCGCGAAATCGCGCATGCAATTTTCACGGGCGTCTGATTATTACAGTTAAAGAGGATAGAGCGTGGCCTACGCGGAAATCGCGTCTCGACCGTTGCCGCAGGAATTTTGCCAAACACGCGGACGCCTTTTAAATAAGCCAATATATGCCTGCGTCATGCGATATTAAGCGGCGGCGCGCTGCCATTCCATTAGAACTACCGAATTTCTCGAGAATAGCAAAGCGTATTGCTGAACAAATCTCGCATATTATAAATTGTTTATGGGAATAAACGTACTTTAGTATATCAGTTGTTTTATGTAGCGTTTTTCTTGTAAAAAAAATTGTTAAAAAAAAAATTGACCGTCGGTTATTTTGATTAACGTGAATTTGTAGGTTCGATAGTTTTTATTAGACTGCTAAATAATATTTCAACCAAGTAAGACGCGAACCGCAGATTTTTAATGCGTTTTCACATTTTGCGCCGCGGTAATCGCGGCTTTGATAAAACACACAATTGTCATGCTGGAAAGGATCTTCTTGCTGCGAAAGTTCTCTTTTGCACGAGTTTGCCGACGCCGTGCACCCAAGTGTCGTATTTTGGACGTCGCTTATTAAAATATAGCGTACGCTTTGCGCGTCGCCTTTATGGCCGTCGTAACTCAGTTGTTTCCTATTATTAGCAGCCTATATGTCGGTCTTGCGAATTGTGTGTGTGTGTGTGTGTGTGTGTGTGCGCGCGGCTCTGCTAGCCACAAGGCAACGTTGAATTTATTCTCACGAGCTGAAAGATCTCCAATCTACACAGTACTCCAATAATGTCTTCCGGCTAGAGTGCTTCGGCTCGAGATCCCATCGTATCTACACATTTGTATATTACGATTGTTGGTTTTGAGAAAGATCAGCAACTCAATCGCATCGAGTGCATTCACTATTGCTGTTGCTTAATGTTGTTATTAATGTAGCTGGCGCGGTTCTTCTCAAAAGCAACAATCGTGATACAAAAGTATGTGGATACGGTGAGTCAAAATCTCCTAACCGGAAATAAGAAGCATTATTGGAATTTTGTGTACGACAAAAATAAAGAAATGTTAACGAATTTCCGTTATCGACGATGATAAAGTGGTGAAAAACATTGGACCAGACAATTGCATCTGTAATATTTTCTGTGTGTTACGTGCAGAGGGAACAATATTTTTTGCTTCGTACGAGTAAATTGTTCGAGAAACGATGTCACGCGAGTTACTTGTCCATCTTTCGACTCTTCTCGCTGTATTCCAGAGAGTGTGACATCTCGGTAATTAAGTCCACTTTACCGTGACAATTTTTCCGACGAGAAATTTTCGATCGGGAGCTCTAGCTAAACTTTCTGCGTTATCCGCGTATTTTTCGCGAAGGGCGTCGTCGTCGTCGTCGTCGTCGTCGTCGTCGTCGTCGTCGTCGGTGTTCAGCGTCGGCGTCGCTGCCGTCGTCGCTACCTTCCTCGCTGCGATCATTCGGACGGCCGTGTCGCACGACCGTGGAAAAATCGTCGTCGTTCTTTCGAAGTGTGACGGGAGATGTCCGGCGAAAACGCGACCGGTCGACTGGATGGATCAGGGCTGTGCCGCTATCGCACCGCACTCCTCTCCTCGCTTGCCCTGCACCCGCCGTGGAACGCCAAGTATCGACCGGTTAAAGCCATCCCCGCCCGTTGGCTAAACCGGCCAACCCCTTCGTCGCCGTTCAACCCCCACCAGCGCGGCTTACCCGACTTCTTATATTTCCCATCTCCGTCCCTAGAGTTCCTTTACCCTTCGCCGTGCTGGACGCCTGGAGGGATGCTCCCATGATACTCGACCAGCGTGGCGAGCTATCGATACTTTTGTTCTCGTTACACTCGGTGGCACGAACACTATCTTCGTCGATAGTGGATATCGACAACGATTGTTGAAAACAATCGGTCTTTTCGCTTCTTCTTATTCAAGCCGGAAAAGGAAATATAAGGAGGTGTGCTGTAATGCAAACATCACATGACAAATTGAGCGTCAAAGACGATCGAATAGAATGTACTTGCGTTTGTCCCCCCGTCAAGTTCCACGACGCCGCAATCGGGCTTGATGAGAACATCGTCATTCCGGCGGTCGCCGCTCATTCCCGAAATCCATCAGGGCGAGAGAGTGTCGAACGTCAAAGATGGCTCGTTTGAAGTGTTTCGAGCGGCCAGCATATCGATGTATCACATCGATCAGAGAGCGAAGACGACCCGACTTAAATTTAATGGGATATCGAGGGTATCTCGGCATCCCTCCCTCTTAATCTCCATCCATATCCATCATATTTCGGAGCTCAAAGCGAACAAATCGTGCGAAAAACATCGTTTCTCAGTCGTTTTTTGTGTATACGTTCGAGACGAAATCATTCTTCTACGAGCGATTCATCCGAACCATTCAACAATTGTGAGCGCAGCTATCAGGCCATGTATGTTTGGCAACAGTTGCTGCGATAATGTCGCCAAGATTTTATCAAGATGTCCGATCAATAACAAGTCTGGCGATCCCGAGAAAATGAATGTTTCCGTCGAAGAATATAGTCTTAGAATAGAGAATAGATGTAATTTTTCGAAGGAAGCGGCTTTATCTCTCAAACTTTTCAATGCTGGTGAGAGGAAAAGAATGATTTTGCACTTCTTTCACGCGAATCGCTGCTACATTTTCCATCAGAATTCAAGCGCGACTATTCGCAAGTTTTCTCGTAGGTATACCGCATCACACAGGTGCGTTCCGTCGGCAAAACCGGAGGTGGGCTCCAATTTTTCGCAACGATTTTTCTGCGTTCTGTCGACGACGACAGAACTGAATTTCACAAAACTCCTGCACAAAATTATTGTCGCGCGCTATTGTTGGGCGCGGCACACGTACCGCTCTGTTGAACGGCTCGGCCCGACGTGTGCAAAAACGGAGAATTAGGGATTGTTGGTTCGCTTGGAATAAAAATATTCTCGCACAAAGACGCTTCTCTCAACGATCGTGTGATTTCGAGCGAAATGGCGAAATATACAGCAGCGGATATTGATGATATATCTCTTCTCACTCTATATATAATATATATAAATAAATAAATACATATATATTTCTATATATAAGTATATATAAATACAGTGATATATATATATATATATATATATATATATATATATATATATATATCCCTTAGAAAGATTTCATCACAGCCGAAATACAACTTTGTAAGGCATACAAAGTTGGTTGGTTGGTTTAAAGCACGAAGGAAGGTAAAAAATTGATGTACTGTATTAGTAAGCGCGCTAAAAAGATGAATTATGCATGCTAGCTGGATATCAGATTAAACATCTCGAGAAAGCGCGCGAAGGAAATGACTCGAGCACGAAAATTATGAAACGTCTCGTATGTTGGTGAATTTCTTGCAGTTTTACATCGAGTTGTCTGAAATGAGCGTTAAGAGGCCAATTCTCGACTATAAACGCAGTAGCGAGTCTGCTTCGAAAGAGTGACGCATTGCGATTGTTTCTCACGCAAATTTCCATCTCGAGTGCGAGTCACGTTATCAGCTACGAAATCGCGCACACACATGCGTTGCATACTTTTGCAAACACGTCGTTTCGGAGCAGCGCGCTGGAAAATGCGCGGCATTTCAGCCGGCCAACGGCGGCGTGAAATTTTACCGCGGCGGTTTTGTTCGCCGCTCGCGATTTCCCGGGTGTAAATTACAATTTCCAGCCGACATCGTCGCCGTATCCTAAAAGCACACTTTATCGCACACTGCACCAGCACCAGTGCGATTTTTTATCGCGCACGTGTCCCTCTTTCTCTCCTTCCACCCCCTCCCCGTCTTTGTCTTTCGTCGCGCTTTTGCGCGGTGGGTCTCGGTAATCAGAGTTCAGCTGGGAAAATTGCTCCTCTGAAAATTGTGACACTTTGGAAGTGAGGGAGGGAGGGAGGGAGGGAGGGAGGTTGAGTTTGCGAGATTTATAATAAATAATCATAAAGATATAATGTGTGATTGTGGAGAAATGTCTAATACTCCCGAATCGTGTGAGAGTTACGAGACGCTTCGCGACATCACACAAAAAAATTCTTTCGGGAAAAGAAAGTCGTGCTAACAAGTTTGTAAAGATGGGGCGATTACGCACATTTGAGTGCGTCGATATCG
>NW_022639467.1:2884249-2900281 GCF_010583005.1 Odontomachus brunneus | reverse complement strand
GAGAGAGAGAGAGAGAGAGAGAGAGAGAGAGAGAGAGAGAGAGAGATGAAGTTGTGACGCAATTTTACGTCATGTTACATTGAATGTACGCACATTTTTCGGGTCCCCGTGCTACACCTGCTTGCATCTGAGAATTTTTTGATCCGACGTTTTTATTATTTTATCGTCACATTTCGCCCAGCCCACGCTTGGAAGGTACGATCGCCGTTCGGCGCTTTACGTTCGCGACGATATAATGACGCTCTCGTATTTAACGCAAACTTTTGTCAATTATGCACCATCTGTCGCATGTTACTGGCAGTGAGAACCGCGTCGCAGTTGCTCGTTTTAGTAAACTGCATCCCTCCGCCCGACCTTCCGCCAAGTCGATCACTCGCCAAGCGCGTCGCACATTGAATATTAACAAGTTGCAACAGATAGCGACCGCTCGACGAAATTTTCCCTGATGCAAAGTCGATTCTAATTTCGTTAATAGGCTGAATAATTAAGCTCGAATATTGCTGTACACTCTGTATATACTCTGTCATTATTTTTATTAACCATGTATGTTAATTATAATTAATTTAACGTCACAAAGATTTCTGTACACGGCTGCACCGTACTACAAACGTCAACAACGCAAACTCGCGGCAAAAGGCGATTAAGATTACGATAATTGAAATTACGACAAAATATATAATTAGAGCGATATATATCATAGTCGGAAAGTAAGAACTATCTAAACTATAATGCGGGGATATCGGTGTGTGCGTGACCTATTTTGAAGAGGAAATAAAAATACGCATTTAACGAGATTAATTCTTCGCCGATGTATTGATGTACATAAATAACTTTAAGTATACCAAACTTTAGTAACGTTGAGTCTTTAATGACCAGATAAGTCATATTGCATTCATATTTATTCACATGTAATGTTAAAACAGAACGAAGGAAATACGAAAAAAATAACCAGTTTGCCCGCAATACAATATGTCATAATAAATGTAATATGAAAATCTTCAAGTGTAACTTTTAATAAATTTGTAGCTGCATTAATACAACAAAAACTTTATATTATATATTGCATATAATATAAATTCAATAATTTATTAAATACACAATATATTTACTTTATAAATGTAATTGACAGAATTGCAAAATTTCCATCATCGATTGTGTGTCTCACCGTTGTGATAATCATGAAAGTTTATCTGGTTTTTATCACATCAGCGGCGCGAGATCTCCGCTCGATATTTGATAACCGACGGACAGATATTCGAGAGCGCCGATATCCTGCGTAAATCCGCGCGTACTCGATTGTGACCGACTAACGCGTCGACGAAAGGACAGCATGCGTGAGAGTGGGAGCGTGACATTAAATAATCGTCGTGCTTCGCTGGTATAATCTCGTAAAAAGCACGTGAGCGGAAAAGCTACCACACGGGGGTTAGAAAAGCGTCGGAGTATAGACGGAGTGCGGAAGAGGGTTGATGGGTACGCGACGCGGCGGTGGTGGCGGCGGCGGCGGCGGCGGCGGCGGCGAGTAGCTGGTGGCACAATCTCCGGTAATGATTGGTCGTCATGGAAACGAGCCAAGCACCCGCCTCGCCCTTTTTCCTCCGGGCAGACCGAGCGGCGTGCGTCGCGACGCTCCGCGGAGAGTCGAGGAGCGTCGCGTCGCGTCGCATCGCATCGCGGGTTGCAACGGCGCCGACGCCTTCGGCTATTTCCACACCCCGCGGCAAAGTTAATCTCACTTCTCTCATCCTCTGCCTTTCCCCGCTGAAGGTTTCGCGTATCAAATTTTTAATCCAAACACGGTATTGGCAAAAGAGATAGGTAGATAAGTAGATAGATAGATAGATAGATAGATCGAGAGAGAGAGAGAGAGAGAGAGAGAGAGAGAGAGAGAGAGAGAGAGAGCTAGAGAGAGAACATCTCGTTCTTTTTGAAATCGGTTTGTGAAATTTAGTCGAAAAGAGCATATACATGAAACTGTCATAATCATTATTGTTTGATGAATGTTAACTTTACAATTATTTCAATTACACTGATAAGGCAAATATAATATATCGAACTAACTATTAAATTTACATCACACAATGATGCAAATTCTGTGCTATATCTGTGCAAAAAATTTACTCAAGTATTTACTCAAATTTTCTTGTTACATTTTTTGTTCATTTTCTTATGCACGACATTATTTTGAGAGAGAGAGCAAATTTTTATCATTTTTCTCATACTTTTCTCATATTTTTATTTCGTCATTCTATGTAATAAAGTATGAGTGACATATGAACTACTCATAAGGGATGCATCTTTTGCCAGTCGACTAGTAAAGTTACTGCCAAATTTACGTATATCTCTTTATCTGGATACTGCGCAACGACGCGTTCCTCTTGTTTGCCTAAAATCAGCCCGGAAGAGAGATTGGATGTACAAATACAAGTTTATGGTATTTACTACATTTCGTACCGAATATCGCGACCGCCATCGTGACGCCCTACCAGACAAACTCCGATCTTAACCGACTACTTCGCATTTTACTGTCGCACCGAAATTTCACATAAAGAGCGCGATAGCGCGTATAAAAAGCGTGGAAGGTCCTTGAGACATTTTCTTACTCATCGCGACGTCCCCAGTAAAACTTTAACAGGACGCGCAGTTCCGAGTGCAGTAACGACCACGATTTCCACGTAAGCGAAAGGGATCGGCATGGCAATAAATTCTGTCAATTATCCGACGGCGACATACCGAGTCCTGCAATTTCATTGGTAGCTTTCCTCCCTTCCGTCATGATAGGTTGCGGCCGAGTTGTCACCCTTCTTACCAGATTCGAAGCCAATTACAGACGTGCCGCCGACAGTTTCTTACCGCCTACCTGTCCGTACCTCGGCCCGGCAAGAAAGCAACGGCTGACAGCGACACGTCGGCTCGTACGACGAGCTGTCAACACCGGTCTTTTTTTTTTACATCCCACTCTTTTCGCTCTTTTTTCCTTTTATATTCGCGGCCGCACGTTATAAGAACGCGGTCTTTCGATCGGCGAGCTCTCTCTTGTTCCGCATGGCATTGCACAATAACGTAATGTGTGACATAATGATAACGGAGGGGAAATGGTATACCGCGAAATGAAATGTATAACATGTGCGGCGCACGTAACACGTTCACGTAGCAATGGAATGTCAAACGTGAAAGTAGAAAAAATAAATCGTGCCAGATTTTACCATCTTTGCAAAGTAAATATAATTTTTACTTGACGCAATCGCGTCGGAAAATTTTCACCAGAGGGATGAGGTGTCTCGTACCTGCGAGCGAATGTGTGAATTTAGTTAGTTGGTAAAAAATTGATTACGATTTATTACTCGAGTTCGAGCGGTTCATTACGCTATGACGGTGGTTTCAGCATCATCAGTCAATTACGGCACCCGCCGCCCATTCATTTTTGTCATTGCGCGTCTGTAAAGAATGCATTTTTTTATCTACTTTGAATTTCCAGGTTGGCGATTTCTCTTTTTTTTTCTTTTTTTTTTTTTCTTTTTGAAAGGCAGAGAAGCAGTGTAATACCCTTCGAGCTCTTCTCCATTTCGCCATTTCGCGGAACGATATCTCTTTGTCACAATTACGATGATGGAGAGTGCCGAGCGGCGAATGTCGGGCTGCGTGATAACGCGGCAGATTTTTTGCACGAATTCCGGACGCCTCTCCCCTCTCTGTCGCGCGCGCGTTTGCAGAGAAATGGCAATTTAGATCTTTTGGCGAATGTTCGTTCAATGGGCAATCTGTAGTCGCTAATCTGTCGCCTTGATTGACGGCGCTACAGAACACTCATGGAAACTTTAGCAACCGAAGTTTTCCATATATAACCGCGCACGCGGTTTTCCATATATAGGCGTACGCTAGGGCGCACCGGGGTGGATAATCGAGAAAGTTTAGTTCCCGGTAGTAGCTAGAGACGCGCCGGATATACGCGACTATGAATTCTGGGGAAGGACCGCTGCCTCGGACTGTGCTCGGGGATAATCGCCGCCGCGAGTTACCAACACGGCTTTTTATCCCGAGAATGCTCAACGAATACTCCTGACGTCACTGTGCCGCATTCGTGATCATTACGGATTTATTTTTAGGCACGCGGAGGTGTAAATCTCGTAGAATCGTAGAATCGATCTGGCCAAGCTGGTGCGACGTTATTACTATTCAGATCCGCCGCAAATCAGAGAAGCACGTTAAATCGAGAATGTACTCTCGGCTCGAGGAGACTCCGATATTTTTCGCCCTTTCGCTCAGATTGTTACACGACGATTGTATTCACGGAGAGAATTTTGTGGCAAAAGTTACCATAGGATTTTGTAACCGAGGAATAGATCCACATTCTTAGTCAGTAATTGATTCTCTTTACATTTCGTACGTGCCATTTACAGCAGAAACTGTAAGACTGAAGTGACTGAAGCACGTTGCAGCTTCTCTCTCACTTCCTGGCGGATAGCGTCCTAATTCTGACTTGAGACACTCTACTAAAAACATAATAAAATTGAAAGAATTAACAGAATTTCTATAAAGAAAAAAAAATTATAATATTGTTTCTCGTGTAATACATATCATTATTTTGCGTCATATATATTTTACACATGTAAAAGAGAGAGAGGGAGAGGGAGAGAGAGAGATATCTTTGGATATATGTACGAAGGGATTGCATTGAAGAATATCGGCAAAGTTTATTTCGAACTCCTTTAAAATATATCGTTTGCTCTATTTTTCTTTTATAAAGTTTACCGCAGAATATCAGAATTGTCCTCGCCTTGTTTTAATCGCGGAAAGAAAAAATCGTGCAAATTTAACAAAAAGTATTAAGCGCACTTAGTTACCGCCTAACGTAAACTACAGTCAGGATTATCTAAATATTTCACTTTTTGTTGATATAATGCGATTAAAGATAGACCTCTTGTGATATTCTCAAGCGCAGAGGTCTGCGAAATGTTGGTTCAAGTGCTAACGTTTCTAATGACAGGCTTATATTTCGTAACAGCGATTTTATCCAGCGAAATGCTAATGCGCCGTTGAGATCGAATATTAAATATTTGCCGACATACAGGCGCAACTATTATTGACGAAATACCGATTAACTGTAGATATCACCGGTAATTACCAAGTTTCGCTCAATATGTTGCATAATGAAAATAACCCTTTAATATATATTAAACGAAGAGATTCCGATCATCCTGTAGAACAAATGTGCTTGCCGAAGATATTTCCAACGTTGAAAACGTTGGTGGAAGAAAAGATTTGCTGCGCGGTGGTGAAGTACAGTTATTTTGACGTAATTAATGCAATGTCATTAATTTAAAGCTGCATGTACCATTAATATAGTATTTTTACACCAAAAGCAGAATACATTATTGTATTCTGATTATCTTATGTGACGTTATTTTGAAGTAATTTTAAAGGATACGCCAAGACTCGTGAGATTTTTCACGATGCCCGCCTCTCCTTTCTATGAGCAATTTCGAAAAATCATCTCTCATCGTGTCGTTGTTGATATTTTACGGGCTATATAACTAAATAGACGGCGCTTAGGTATTTCGCCCACAACATTGGACTAACGCGACTCGTAATTTTGCAAGCTCTCTGGGCTTTCTATTTTCGGATATCCCGCGGCGGTTTCGATGCGATAAATTAGCGAGAAGACTTCGAAATTCATTTATTATATATGATGTTACATTTTAATCTGCATTGTGCACCGCGGGGTTGCATGCATATTGTATCAACCTGCCGAATAATAATAACGTTGCAACGTAATAACGGATGTGTTTGCGACTGTTTCAGAGGTGCCTTCTCTGTGGTTCGACGATGCGTGCAAAAGAGCACCGGTCACGAGTTCGCTGCAAAAATTATAAACACCAAGAAGCTCTCGAACAGAGGTAAGTAAAGATCATCCAATCTATTCTTCGGAATTTTGTTCGCGGGAGAATATAATTACCGTAAAAATACCCAATAGGTACGGAATCGATATAATGCATGTACATAGATGTATTTGAGTTTACATGTGTTTAGCGGTCAATGCGCATTCCCTTGTATAATATTACATGATACATGTTAGATGAGGTGTTAAACTTTGAGCTAATTTTTTTGATCTTGAAGATCTTGCATATATATATATATATATATATATCTATATTGTTTGCGCAAACAGGATTCACGAGGGAGGGGAGGAGGGTTATTTATAAGCAAACGTATCCGGGGATGATTTCGAAATCGATGAGTCATTATTATTAGACGATGCTTGATAGATTTGAAATCGATAACTGGTTATTTGTCATGGGTAGTTTCACCGTAAAATGTGCACACACAGCGCGCCACCTTGGCTCATAAATACCCGTTCATAAATATAAACAGAATTATCATTAATTATCAGGAATTGGACTTACGAAAGAAACTCTTGAGAATTTTGCGACAATGCGAATCTCGGGATGCAACATTGCTAGGACGTATTGCTCTGTCGTGATGATTAACTACAGGCTCGTATTCATCAATCATAAGTCTATATCTAAATAAATTTAAGTCGATATTAAGTCGATATTGTTGTATCAATATAATATAATCAGTTGTAATCAGTACAATCTGATAAATAATCGGAAATTTATGAGGTTTTGATTCACAAATAATGACGGTCTATAAATGTCGGGCTGGGTTCTAAATTTTCTTATTCTTGGCGAAGTTTGTCAAAAGTCTGTTAAAATCGAAAAGATTCTATGTGTAATAAGCAGGGTTGGTAACGTTACTTTATAAAAGTAACTCGTTATCGTTACCGTTATTTTCTCTAAAATGTAACTCGTTACAGTTATTTGTTACAAATTTTAAAAAGTAACTCGTTACAGTTACCGTTATTTAAAAAGTAACGAATCGTTACTTTTTCGTTACTTTGTTAAATGCTAAAATAAGACTAATTATGAGTTTGATAAGGGAAAATGGACGAGAAAGGGGGGGAGAGAAAGATTTATATCGTGGAATATAAATATGAGATAGAATAAATTGAGATATAGATATATCTGATATATGTATATCTGAGATATATCTAATTAGATATCGCTCGTCGTGCATCGCGCTGGGATACTATTCCGTACACGCTTACCGACAACTGTCGGATCGGTAGGCATCGTTGCGCAGCTTTTTTATGTTATAAAAATATATCGCTACGGAATATATCGCTCGTCGCTAATCACATCCAGTACAAGGACCAAGACAGAGGCTTAAGACATAAGTAAAGTGACCAATCACATGATCACAATCACAGTCATAATTGCAATCTGCCAGATTGAGGATGGACTATGATTGGTCATTTTGCTTATTGCTACTGGCTTATATATAGACCGAATTTAATAGATTTAAAACAAAAAAATAACTATTAGAGTAACGAATTAATTGTTACTGTTACTGGATAAATGTAACTACGTTACCATTATAGTTACCGAAAAAAAGTAACGGTAACGACGTTACAAGTAACTCGTCACTTCCCAACCCTGGTAATAAATATAATAAGTAATTTGACACATTTGTGTCTGCGTCCCTCCGTCCTACGTTCTTCGTCCTAGCTTTCCGATTCAGCATTCTGCTCCTGGCTGTTCCGTCACACAGAACACTCACTGACACTCGCTATCGATACGAGCCGATCGACGTGTTACTTAACGCGGAGTACATCGAGGAGAAGCGAAATATATCAATAGTAATATCATAAATATATCGATAGTAGACGCGATATTTCAGTCACCCGACGGGATTGTCAAAGTGAAACAACGCATCAATATAGACTCGGTCGTGAGCAAATGCGCGACGCTTGAGAGTACCAAACAATGGGCAAAAACGGTTACGTTATCTACAATCGTCACTGAGCGACTCTGAGCGAGAGATCACAACAATCCTAACATTATACTGAAACACATTCCGAACATTAAACTCATCAAAACATTACGTCTCGAGTCGACACACATATTACGACACGTGTATCAATGCGTTGCTTATAATTCCCACCGGCTTTCGTTAATTAACATATCGCGTTGATTAACACGCATTTCTCCGCTCGAATCGTGTCACGACAGAGAGAGAGAGCGGCCGGAAGCAGGATGGAAGTAGCTCGAGAAACTAAGAAGCAAGAAGAAGACGGTACGCGGTTAGTAATACATCGTATTAAGCATTTCGAGGTATGACATATTATACAAGTTTCCTGTTTGACAAATTCACAAATAGAAAGACATTCGAGTAAATTATAATAATTCATATAATAATAAATAATAATAACTCATATCAACAATTTGCATAAACAGCATATTTCAACACATAAACAAATAGTTTCATAAATATGTGATTGGCTCATCTGCACACTCAGTTTTACGTGTGGTACCTCACTATGGATAGATACTAAAAGTTTTCGATCAGTTGCATCCGTACTTGAGTATGCATTTCTCATGACTGTTGATTAATCCAAAAAGCGGGAACGTGTTTTCTGAATTGATTAACAGTGATGAGAAATACTGAGCTAGAAACGAATATGGCTATCGATCTATCGAATGGTAAGACACCTGAGGAGTTTACAGATGGCGTCGTTGTAGAAGCGCAGCCATCTTTCTGCGCCGAGCAACCGCCATTAAAGCATCGATCGATATCGCGTTTTACGTATATTTTATTTGTTGAAAGTGAGTCTCGCCCGAAAATAAATGTCGGGAGTGGGAACATAGCGGCGTGTTAGGACATATCGTAAGTACGTTATTAGCGAGTAATCTCCTTATTTCTCGGCGCATGTGACTCTCGTGAATTGGATTCTTTTTTTATATTATTACTTTTATTCCGATTGAGATTGAAAAATTTATATGCCGAAAATGAGATGTTTATTGTTATTAATATATTACGAGTATATTTTGTAAAGTGTATGAACTTTTTAGTGGACAAATGTCTATATGAAATTAAGTTTTTAAACAAGAGGGATCTTAGCTAAAAGGCGTCTTTCAGTCTCATTTCAAGTTAGGGCCTGAAATATTGCGTCCGAGAGATGAAGAGACGCTCGTTTCGCTCGTTCGGGACGGATGTAAAGACAGACTGTTTCCCGCTTTCTTTAACATGGCATAAATATGTAGGCATATATATAGTAGGCATGCTAGGTCGAAAACACGAAAGTCTCTCTCTCTCTCTCTCTCTCTCTCTCTCTCTCTCTCTCGAGTGTCTCTCCAGAAACGTCTGAAACGTTTCCGAGCCAACGAGCGTCTGAATCGTCATCGTAAATTTCCATTGCAAAGGAGTTGCTTTCGTGTCTTCATGCAGTCTCTTTCGCGCAATTGCACGATCGCGGAAAATGTCGGGGCCTGCAACATTATTACTTCAATTTGTTATTTACCATTAATACACAAGTATCTTTTCCTCCTTTTCGTATCTGAGTAAAGACGCTATCCATTTTAGGACTTTAGAATCGGCCCATGACACCTAGATCATCACTACGTGTAAGATTTTCGGTTCGGTACACTGAAACAAGAATTTTTGAAAATTTATTTGCGGGATATAAAGTTTCTTCTCACAGAAGTAAATTTTATATGTTACAAATAAATTTTCAAGCATTAGCTCGATATTGAATTATTATTATCGGATGATAATTCAAATCTAACAATGTTACGAAGAATGACGAATTACATGGTGACTTAGCCACTTCGTACTTTGTACGATAAAAACTTTCGAATCGAGATATATTATTATGGTATTTCCTGCAACGCGATATACATATGTCGTAATTCAATGTTGGAAAAATTTTCTTTGACTAAAATAATCGGCAAATTAATAATTAAAATTAATTAATCGTCATATATAAAGTCACAAATAATTTCGAATCGATGAAATTAATTACTGAATTATTGTTGAATTAATTACCAATCAAACTTTTGTGTGTGATTGATTACACACCGATTGCATTATTCGTGATTACGTATATGACGATTGATTAATTTTGATTATTGATTTGCCGATTATTTTAGTCAAAGAAAATTTTCATCAGTTAATATGCCCAACACAATCATACACGCAAACACGGCAGGGGTATACGCGACATGCGCGGCGCGAGACGTCGAGAAGAATGACGTGTTTGTTTCACGTTCGTGTGTCGATTTTTCGTCGAGGTATAAATGTTCGAAGAGTTGGAACTTTTAAAAGACGGTGTCAGGTGCTTTGCCGTCGACGATACGTGTGTACCACATTGTACTACATTGTACCACATTGTACCACATTGTACCATATTGTAGCGCGTTCTCACGTCGCAGACTTGACAACCTCAGCCTTCCCTAGTGGCGCGTCGACCGAAGCGAACGAGCATCGCGCAACTTTGTCTCCTCGGTTCCCTCCAAACAATTCGTCGGTAGTTCCAATAGCTAGCGATAGAAAAGAGTCGTAGAGATATCAAACAAATTGCATTCCGAGACTCTTCCGCTTCTGTTACGCTCTTTGCTTCTTATTTCTTTGTCTCCCTTTCGGACTTAAATCTTAAGCTAGAAAAAAAACAGAGACAAAGAGCTGTAGACCATTAGAAAACCGATTCTTTGCGATTAATTTTACGTGAATTTTACGTTAATATTGCAAAATATCAATCAACACCCTTCCGCGCGATTTCGATTCAAGCGAATCACATTGCAGGTGACATAATTTTTCGTTCGTGCAGTAAAAGTATAAAAGTAAATTATGATTTTTTAATCCTCTCCATATACTAAACACATTTTTACGTACAGTACAATCTGTCCGACCCGCACAACTACCACAACTTTGTTGAAAATCAATATTTTTATTCCACCTTTATTTCAGACATATAAAAACACTCTCAGCTATAAAATAGTAGCGCAATAAAATCGGATTTGCACTGTTTTGAAAATTTTCCGGATTTTCCACAAAAGTTGGTAAGCGATCGAATATTCCTTCGTGTTTCACAGATCCAACATTGCGTGTACACATGGAGAATTAATTACGACAAACTACTGCGGTTTACGCAATGTGTTTTTTCGCCATATCTCACAATCGATCGCGGAATTGCGGAAAGTGTTAGCGCGCGTACGCGTCTAAAAACAACGAGCGACGCGCGACGTTGACAATCTGCCAGCGCATTCCTACGGGACCAGTACAAGCGCGCATGCACGCTCGCGGTGCGATCGTTGGCCCAGAAAATACATACTGGCCTCTTTTGAAATTCGATCGCGCCCGCGCTTACCTCTCGCCAAAGAGGCAGTGCGCTTTTGAGCGGCGCCACACGCGCGCGCGCGCGCGCGCGCGATATAATCGAACGCGTATTAAACCCCTCTTCTTATCTCTCCACATACGACTTACCTCGCGAGCTGGCGAATTAGCGATTTGCCGTGTACCAAATATACGCGAATGAATTAACGCGTGCTCCTCCCTCGTCGTCATTCGTGCGTTGCAAGGAGTAACTTTCCCGAAGTGGCTATCGTTATCCTGCACGCGCGGTACTCGCTGTTCTGCAAAACTGCAATTTACGACGTTTGGGAACGCCGTAAATTTTCGCTGACGCGAAAAGTCATCTATAGATTCCCTCAGAGAATTAGGATATTATTTGTAAGGAGAAAGAAAAGTGAGTGAGTGAGAGAAAAGCGTGCATTTCAGTCTTTTCTGACTAGAGGAATTCTAGTGATCTAATTCGCAATTTTAAAGGGAATGCACGCAAAGTGAGAATTCAAACGTAAAATTCAAGTAATTACACGTAACGACTCGATTAATGCGCTATTGTTCCATTTACTCGATCCTGGTATATTACGATGCAAATGATATCTAACACGCTATTCTAATTCACGCTCGACGTGAATGCTGTCGTCTCATATGCATGTAAACGCATTGCGGTTAACTGCCGCGAAAGAAGTCGCGTCGGTGTTGAACGTAACGCGATATTCGAACACTGTGAAACATTGGAACGGTTGCGATACGTGAACGGAATGGCGCCATAAGCGAATGAGCGGGAAAGGAAAATGAGCGTTGCTTTGCGACTTGAATATGTTACAGCTTCGAATTTCGCGCGAATCTCTGCGAAGTAAAATCGTGTTGCGCCCCGGCGATGACATTTCGGCAATTTTCTATAAGATTTTTCCCGTCTTTTCACTCCTCCTACTGCACGAAAAGTTCGGCCACGACCGTCCCGAGCGAGGCGCGATAACGCACGTATTCCCAAAGTTGTAACGGAACTTTATCTTTTAGTTTGTATCTCGGTGGAGAGTCGTGAAAGAATAATAGTCGCGAGAGTTCCATCCGTTTCTGAGCGCACGAGATTAATCGTTTCGGGACAGCATCGTGTAACCCGCCATCAAACAGCGCGACCGTGTCTTCAGAACTCGGACGTCGATAGGAATTCTCGAGGGTCGCGTGCCGCCTTGAGAACAGCGATGCGAGAATCCTCACGAAAATAAAGACAAAAGGACGAAGAAAAAGCGGAGAGGGACGGGCGATTTAACTTTCTGGGCCATTCAGGCGCACGAATCACGGTTGGCTTTGTGCCTCGACCCAGCGCGGAGAAACGTCTTTTCCTCTTCTCTCGTCGCGGCTATCTGAATTAGCTCTTTTATCTAATAACACCTACGAGTCGGCACAATACCGTCAGGACGACGCGGTTGCACGATGTTTCCGCGAATCCCGCTGAGAAGGAGCAATTTCACGTCGGAAGATAAAGTGAATAGAGAAAGAAAAATCACTCGGAGGTTAAAAGGCACGAGAGGCGAATTTTGCGGGGGTGAGTACGAGTCATCGTGTTGATCGTATTTAAGTTAAAAGTATCAAGACTGGATATCAATAACACTGTTAAATATGGATATTTTTATTGGTTTGGTCTTTAAATACAAATATTCCAATGTAGAATCATGGCTTGGAAGAATCGCAAATTTCGATCATGTACAAAATCACTTGCATGGTCGATAAAGACTCGAGACGCACCTTTGCGAATTGGCCCGAAATATTCAGGAGTGAATTTTTCATGTCTCCAACCTTGTGTTTCATGTTGTCGTGTCCATTATACATTTATGGCGCGAGAATATGTGATGTTATAGTGTGTGATAAACGTTCGACATGATCGAAAGATCCTCCTTTTACTTCAGACTGCTTATCCCGCATTGTTTCATTTATAACGTTCGATCTACGGTAATGCTCGCTGTATTTTCATCTATGCTTCACACGTGCTTTTACGACAAAAGTGACTGCGAAATATGTCCGACGTGGTTAAAACCATAACGATACAGTATATCGTACGCGAGTATTATCTTCCGATCAGTTGGTCTGATCAAGATTCAATTTTGTACGCAAGTATGCATTAAGAGAGAGAGAGAGAGAGAGAGAGAGAGAGAGAGAGAGAGAGAGAGAGAAAGAGAGAGAGAGAGAACGTGAAAGAGAACATCAGCGAGAGAAGCGCGCATCTCATCTTCGCCGGCGATGCGAGCTTTCGGAATTGCATAATTTCCTGCCGGAGCCGACGCGCTCGTTTCCGTCCTCCACTTCCTTCCTCTCTCATTCAATTTATAGCCATTTTCTGCGGACGCGCGATGCGGCTAGATAAATCTATCTTCGGCAGCGCCTCTCCGACGTGAGAGTAAAAAGTAAAAAGGTGGCAGAGTAAAAGAGGACTCCTCTATTCTCTTCTTTCTTCTTCTACTTCTTCTGCAGCCTCTTTTCCTTCTCTCTTTCCTTCTCTCCTTCTCCCTCTACGTGCGCGCGGGCGCACGTGTGTGGGTGTGTATGTGTACATGTCGCTCTCTCCATCTTTTTCGTTCTCTCGCCTTCGGTAAGAATCGTTCGCTCGTACGATTCAACTCAGACCGCGACCTTGCTCCAGTAACCTCTTGACCCAACGGAGGCCGTGGCCTCTGCAATATGGCGTACACGCTCCGCACAGCAGATAAAGTTCGCCTGGGAACGCGGGAGGGTACATAGTGAGCTAATTATTATGATGGGGGAAAGAGGAGGAGAAAGAGGGAACGGTTGGAAAGACGGGAGAGGAAGCCCCTCGATTTTCTCGCGAATTCGCTCGCTTGACAGTCATTTCCTGTCATTTCCGGTTTTGAGACCGAATGTGCTCCTTATACCGCCTTGTCTCACTTCCCTCACCTCCTTTGCTTACATTCCCCCGAGGGTGAGATTTCTTTTCTCTCTTTGCGGCGCACGTGCGGGGTCGCTTTTTGCACTTGAAATTATTCAAGTTTAATTCCGAGGAGAGGCGAAAGGTTATTTTATTGGTTCCGCGTGGTTGGCGCGTCGCGCTCATCCTCACGATGACGACCTCACGTGATCGATGCTGAATTAATTGGCATTCGCGAATTGATGCACACTCACGGACAAACGCGAAGAGAGAGAGCGGCCCAATTAAAAGCACACGGATCGACGATTTATAACAAACTGCGGATGAGCTACCGTTTATTTCGCGATATTATCATCTATTTTTTTTTGCGCGTTTCGGTTTACCTTTCCGTTCAATGAAATCACTTTTGTTTTTTTCTTTCTTTCTCGTTAGTCTGAATTTTGCACCGACGGTCGGTCATTTATCTCACAAACAATCTCGTACGCAAAGATGCGACGTTACGAAAAGCGGGAATGAGGAAAATTGTGTCGGAGGTAATTTATGTGCGAAGGATAAAGAGCGCGTGCACGAGGAAACTCGACGTTACAAAGTAGTTATAGTAAACAATCGAGACGGGGCCGAATTCGAGCTGGACACACCATTACGAATCATTACGAGCCTCGAGCATTTTTTTTTTCGTGATCGCAAGACCGATCAATTGGGTGAGAATTTTTTTGTCCGAGCTGAGAGTTATTGTAGAAATTTTTTGTTGGAAACTCGTTCGTACGACGTTCGCATTCGTTGCTCTGGACGTGGCGAATAATTAATCGAGCGGTGGAACGTTCAGAATTTCGCCGGCAGTGCGGTCATTTGAATTTCCAATTCGCGGCTTTGGACCACAAAGAGAATCACGAGGAGGCCAAACCGTGTCTCGTGCCGGCACACGCGCTTGGCATCCGTCGTTTCCACTTGTTTTTTCGCATTCCCATTTTTATTCGTCTCTCCTCTGAAATTTCGACCGATTTTGCTCGACTGTCATATCGGGTATACGGCAAACAGCTCGTCCCTCGAATCGACGCGATCACGTTTTATATTTATTGTCAGAGTGCATTTGTACGATTACAATAAATTTTTATAAATAAATACACACGCGCGCGCGCGCGCGCGTGTGTGTGTGTGTTAGTGTGTATACACACACAACCCTATCTAAAATCGCGTTCTCATTTTGTTTCCGACGATATTATAGCAACATTGTCATCGAGGAGGAGATACTTATAAAAAAATTAACTGCCTTCAAAAACCTCAAAGATTCTAAAGAGTATAAAATAATTTTTGATAAATATTCCTATATATATATATATAAATATTTCTATCCTGTCCGTATCATTAAAAGTATATTAAAAGTAATACCGTATCATTAAAAGTTGATGCAAAAATCTGAGTGATTGAAAAAAAATCAATAATCATATATTTTTTTATTATTTATCTTTCTACAGTTATATTTATAATTAGGTTATGTATCTAATTTAGTTTTTTCACTAGCTGACTACTAGTATCGTTAGAATATTGAAATAGGATTGCTAGTACACAGAAATATTATTTAAAATTATTTTATACTTTTTACATATTTTGGAGACGAATAATTAAGAAAAAAGTTTGTTTTTATTTCGTATTTTTTAATTACTTACTAAAAATTTCTTTTCGAAGTTGGTTACAAGTAAAATTTTCGTTTTGTATCTCTAAATGTTTTCGGATTTCCAAGAAAGCAATAGAATTACTTAATTTCCAGATCACCTGGACAAAGCCGGATAATGATATTATAATCTAAGAACCATGTAGATAACATACAAATTTTAATCTTAATATTTCTAATATTCTCTCTCTCTCTCTCTTTCTCAAGTTATAACAGAACATGCAAACCCGGAACGTTTTGTTTTCCACGAGACAGAGAGAGAGAGAGAGAGAGAGAGAGAGAGAGAGAGAGAGAG
>NW_022639467.1:2858611-2881405 GCF_010583005.1 Odontomachus brunneus | reverse complement strand
AGAGAGAGAGAGAGAGAGAGAGAGAGAGAGAGAGAGAGAGAGAGAGAGAGAGAGAGAGAGACTGACGCGCACACTCCATGTTGTAACGAGACACAGAGAGATGCGCTTTCCGCGTGTGTGTCAATGAAGGAGGCCGTTCCTTCTATCCCTCGCGGTACCTATAATGGGACACACCATCACTGTCGGCCGGATCGGGAGGAAAAAATGCGTTACCCCGATAGCCTTATCACGCACGATGGATCAAGGGTTGCCCCGTACTTTCTCTGCAGAAGCGGGTCGACCGGCTCGCGATCTACTCGCATAAGCGCGACACGGTTTTTATTACCGACGCTTTCGTGACATTCGTGCTCCATCGGACGGGAAGGCGTGCGTGCACCGGCTGGACGCTTCCCAAGGATCGGCCTTGCGACGGAAAAGGAAATTAACCCTTGAACGATGCACAAGCTACGCGCGAGCGTTTCGAGGACACGTCTTTCCCTGCTCGTTGCATTTCCTAATTTTCCATAAATTACTCGTCGAGTTAACTGCCGGATATGAAAACTGTGACGTGACGTAACGAATCTTCCGTTTGTCCAAATGTCACATTGATTCGCACGGCATATCCGGATTATCGATACAAATTGATTCGGCCGCTCGTGTAGACACGGGTAACTTTTATGAGAAGATATGCACGTGGAGATATGCACAGATACTCGCGCATATTCTATAACAGGATAAAAATAAGAAAACGCATTCTTCCAGCGAGCTCGGCGGCTGCGTAGTCTGCTGGAAATGATTTGTTTCGCGCAGCGCGTGTGTTTGCACGCGGTAGAGTGTATACGTGCTTGTGTGTGCGTCCTGCAACCTTCTCGCATTTTTATCTTTTTTATAGATATTTTTATTTTTATATAGATTGCGCGCGCGCGCGTTAATTATCGGGTGGGTGAAGGTGATCGTAAGGGCTGTTATCCCGACACGCCTTTATCGATTAACGGGCTACGCTCACCGAATACTAGGCGATAAACGATCCCCTTTGTGAGAGCAAGTGCATTTGTATGGCACTCGCGTTAAATTGGCGATCCTTCGCGTTTCATCGCGAGTGAAAATTGATGCCGTCGACATTGTTGTCGGACGACGAGCACTCGTTCGCAAGGCGTATTCTTCCCTCTGGAGACGTTCACGAATTCAAAAGGTCACGTTATATAAGTCTGTGTTACACGAGTCGGTTTTTTTCACGCAAGTCGAGCTCGCTTTATATGTGCCTTGAGACGTTATAACAGCTTTCAAGGAAATCAGAAAAGATGGAGAGAGAGAGAGAGAGAGAAAATAGAAGCGCGTAGGCGGATGGAAATAAGGAAGGAAGAGAGGATCACAGTGACAGGTTTCGCGTAAACTCCATTTTATTTCATCTGAATCGTACGAAAACGTACGATTGGAATTTAATAGGTAGCTCGGGGAGAAGAATGAAATTTCAACGTTGTCGACTACAAACTCCTGAGGACGCGAGATAATCGTTGTCTCGCGAATGTTGCGTCACGCGACTGTCAGCGCGTAATCGAGTTACAACTTGCGCCTACGTGGCCGGATGCGGGATAAACGCCGCTGAAATCCGTCGGCTGATACTTGAGTTTCATTGAATATGCCAAGAAAATATGATTTTGCCAGAAAATCATGTCAATCTCCATAGATTTCATGGCTATTTGTAACTCTTCGTTTGTCAATTTACGAAAGTCACGAAAGGAGCAGGTTGAATCTTTATATTCTTCTCAAACATCAAGTCAAACATGATTCGAAAAAGGCACATCTTCAAATTGGGAATAATATCATTGGGAATGTAACCGGGTCGTATTATCGACAGCGCCGCGAGGTTATCGATGACGAAACGGAGAGGAGAAATGAGAAATTGCGTATTTGAATGAATATTTTATTTCGCACAACACACGTTGTAGCCGTTTAAACAATTCAACGACTTCACAGGTCTATCTCATTCGGCACGCAATACGATTAATGCGTCCGCTCGCGATCAGGGATAGGCTTTATCAGCCTCGTGGGATTTGCAAAAAGAAACAAGGAGGAAAAATAATTTGCTATAAAACGTGCGGAACTCGATATTATATACTTGTCGCGATCGTTTTGTTAATCTACATATGTATGCGCGATCGCCTCTGCTAGGATGTTTGAGTCATGCCGGTAGCACCGGCGTTAATCATTTCCGGTTGTTGTTGCAAGCCGACAACAGGAAAGAAATTCATTCGGTAGTATTTCCGGATATATGCGTGACGTCTTTTTCTTTCCCTTCTCACCCAGCGATGATTATCTCTTGCGTGGCTCGTAAACGACGAGGGAAATTCCTTGGCATATTGCGGCGAGAAAACTCACCCTTCGTCGCGCAACCCAGTTTTTTTTCGTGCTCGCGGAAAAACGAGAGGGAGCCTTCTGCGGGAACTTTTGCTCGCCAATTTGCCTAGTTCACGTGCGACGGTCGTTTCCGGCATTTTAAGACTTTTTCTACCCATTCCTTCAATCCGCGATAAAGATCTCTGAAAACACTGGAAAAACATTATTACGATAATTCCCGTGTTGCGTGACAAGCGCGACGATTGTCCTTAAGAGACGTAATAATAATAATAATAATAATAGTATTATTGATCGCACAAATGTACAAATAGTGTACGAAGCGTGAATAATACAAAAATGATAATCTCTTTTGCATTTCGAATGTTTACACATCTTATCTTCCCCAAGTTGGGAGTTGCGAGGTATAATCCGAGAAAAATTGGCCCGACGATTTCATCACATTTCTGGCACTCTCTTATTGCTGTTGAGATATTCATTGTCAGGACGTTCCGTCTCGAGCTATTTTAATCAAACGGCCATTAAATATTACGAAGGACGAATCGATCGCGTCGGTCACGCGGCGTACGTAAGAGGGCAACGGGAAATAATCCTCAAAATGATTCGTCCGTAAATGCAATTTGCCTCTTAGTGAATTAACTCTGGGAAAACTCGTTGAGGGACCTCATTGCGAAATTCGATCCCATCACGGTGTCCACAATCGGTCGTTCTCGCCGCAAACCCGCACAATTAACTTTACGGGATCGGGACGTTTTCTCAGGGCCGCTTCTCAGCAATTAGGGCAAAAGAAATATATCTTCTCTTACGAATATATCTAAAATCGTACGTCAGTTTTGTTGATTGATTTTAAGTGGAATTACTTACTAACGCGCACTGTTTACTGTTGCAGATTTCCAGAAGCTCGAGCGTGAAGCGCGGATATGTAGAAAACTTCAACATCCAAATATCGGTGAGTCAATATTATTCTTGCGGATTTTATTCCCATCAATTTCATACACATTAGCTCGGCCGCCTCGTCCTTCGAATGGTGAAAGCGGCAAAAATCACCCCACGCTCGCATCTGCACGATAATATTACGCTGTTTTCAAATGCGTCATTAGGGAGTAATTAAATTAAGGTCACTAATCGATATCGACGACGAGTCTTGGGACTTGATTGAAATAGGCGTTTGGAGGCGAAATGACGAATGATCTGTGCGTGACACGATAACGGCGTATACGTGGCGAGCATCGCAAGTAGATGCAGATCGCTTTAGTCAGACCTGTGTGATCACCGCTTATACATCTCCAGCATTAAATTACATTAAAAAAGGGAAAACGTCGCCGTCACGGTGATCAATGAACAAAAATATTCGGGATATCACAAACAATGGCAATTGAAATGTTTCACTGAAAACAATTTTTTTTATTTCAACTGTTTTGCCAAATTTCGCGACGTGTTTTTTAAGTTTCATAACGTTGAGACTCTCTTTTTCTCTTCTTATCCCGATTTACATCGTTGAACCAATATTCGCGTGATTCCTTTTAATGTATGCTCACACAACCACCATATTGTACGGTATCGATGAATATTGGAGATCGAGCGCGGATGACGCGCGATATTGGAATTCAAAAAGCGAAAAAAAGAGAGGATACAAGTGGAATAAGGAATCGCGCTTCACTTCTATCGCTTCAGTGCCTTTGACAATTTTCTCATTCTTTACATCTCGCTCGTATTTCTTTGTTATATCACTTTATATATTTATATAAATATTATATTTCTTTTAAGAGTCGTTATATGAAAGATACTTTACTTACCAAATGCTGTATCTAGTTGTTGATGTTGATATAAATATTTATTCGGATAAATAATTTTGACATTTTTCCTTCGGGTAACTTGAACGGGTAAAGAGTTGTGCAAACATTTATTTCGTCGTCATGTCGATACATAAAATCGGCGCGTTTGTCCTTTTCCGGACAGGCATGTTGTATAGTCGTACCCGAAGAGACGTCGATCGATCGAATGTGCGTCGAAGTGGCAGAAAATATCCGTGTCCCTGGACAGGGATAGAGGGATGAAGAGAGAGGGCGGGTAGATTACATTTCGGATTATGGGATCGAAACGCATGTTTTTGCGCCATTTAACCGTACAGCGAGTCGCTCGTTAACTATTTCTCGGTGGACTCTAATTTCTTAGAGACCGTCTCGGGCAAACCGTGACAAGTTCTAATAAACTTTTTTCTTGTCTAGTCGCGTTGCGTAGCCCGTTGGTTTCCACGTGAAAATAAATCTCAAGAGGATCTTGAGGACGTCTAATTTCCGGCCGAGGCGAAAAGAACAATGAAAAGTTGACGTAATGATATTTACAATGCGTCGGTCGTTTTTATATTTCAAGTATTTTATAAATATTCTTCTCATATACGTGGTTAACTTGCGATCTTAACACATTTAATTTCACCGAAAGGATTTTATAGTGAAAATTACTGCAGAATGTTGTAATCGTTGCTTGAACGACACTCTGCAGTAATTGACTATCCCTTCATTTTTCACATGTGCTGTTTATATATTTTAAGAATGTGCTATTAAAAATTTGCTATGTTTCTATTTATCAAATACGAAATTTATCAAATTCTTTAGCTAGTAAGGATAGTAGAATAGTCTTGCTGACAATCTATTCTTGTACTGAGAAAAAAGATATCTAAGATATCTAAGAAATTTAAGAAATAAAGAAATTTTCCAAATAAGAAAATGTGCACTTTTGTGTGTACAATAAAATAAAATAAATATAATATATAAAATAAATTTAAGCTTTATATATTATTAATACTCACCGAATAAGTATCCTTTTTCTCAGTGCAGAAAATTGAAAAGAATTTATGTGGTATAAAAGCTATAATATTCTCTCCGTGTTGAGATTCAATTTTCGAGAGATAATCTTGGGGACGAAATAGAGAATTCGCTGAGAAAAAATCGCGCGATCTCTTCCAGATTTTTAATCAGTCGTCTGATCTGATGATAAATAGCGTTTCGAAATGGTAGAAAAAGTTAAACACCGTTTTAACACGTTGTTCCACTCATGAATAAACTGTCGCGCACACAACGTTGCATGTGTGGTGTAATCTAGATAAAATGTAAATCACGTCCCGGCTCTGGCACGTTTGATGGATATTGTTCCAAGTGCAATTAATTTCGCGCTCCGTCATTATATCACCGACTCGCGAATTAGCCCCATCAGCTCTTGTAACAATTTTATCGTAAGTTATTGCATTTTATTCGATACGCATACGTAGGGCGGTGCATCCAGCACGTCGACGAGTTCGCTCGCTCGATTATTCGATACGCTCGATTGAATTACGCTGATTTCATTATAGCGGGAGGTATCGCCCGTTCGATCCAAATCATTATACATCGTACGTGCTAAGAGAAGCCCCACGATCGCGCGATAAACGCACCCGTCGTCGAGTTATCCGAATAACTTCGCCAACACAAGTCCTTCCAACTCCCTTTCTCCCGTCCGTTATTTCGAATTCTCGCAATCTCGGCAAGCGGATAAGTTGTAAAGTAATAACGCGCTGCGGGACTACAATGCCGCCAAGTTATTCTCGCACGGAAGTCCAAGTTATCCCACGTAACTCCAGGAAAGTCTTCAGGATAAGATTCGAGACCGCGTACGGGGCTTGCGTTTTTATTTCGGTGTAGAGCAGAGAAGCGCGTGCACTTCGATACGCTGCTCTGTAGCTGGCTTCCGTGTAATTCGATTTTCTACGGATTACACGACTGTCGCCTTGAGACAGTGTCTAGCGAAAATGCCACGGCGATCCATCACGCCAAAGCGCCTCGTGCCGTTCGCGTCGAGCTGCGCGCGATACGTACGAGCTGTACAAATGATATTGTAACGACACTCTGCTCCAACTTTTTCTCGAAGTAAAGAATGACGAATAATCAAGAGGGTCCCATTTCGCAAAGTTCTCGTTGAACTTTATTAGTCTGCGTGTCTCTGGTTAACAAGTTACAGAACTTTAGTAGGAGTAAAAATTAGGTTTCAAATTTTGGGAAACCGTGTAAAGGTTGCAAATTGATAGGAATTTCTTGTTATGCATGTTTCTATTAAATACATGTAGCAATATATCGCTATAGAAAAATTAGATTTACGGTGAATTTTAACATTATTTCAAATCTGTTTTGCAAAAGAGTCTTGCTTCGACTGCAACCATTATGGTCTCAAGAGGAGTGATCTGAAATCAGTGTTAATACATTTTTTTTATTCATCAGAGTTACAGTTATTGGCTCAGATTATCGGAGCAGATGTTGAGAAAAGCGACATTTCACAAAATGGAATTTATAAAAAAATTATATTTAATTTTTTTCACTGAAACATTCGAAGCTGTGAAATAAGTGAGGAATGGCAGAAATTGAAATTTGCGGAAAGCTTCCGTGAACCGATATAGACAATTACGATAAACATTTGTGTCAATTATTAGATTAATCGAATAAACCATTCTCAAGTGCTTACAGTTAAAAAAAATGCTATTCCGACAATAACCCGTTTAATATTTTATCATTCTTCTTTAATTCTTTAATTCTTTTATATCAAGATATTGTTAAATGTTCTCGATAGCGCACATATATAACGAAAAATTGATACTTTTATTAATTTACAACTTTTTACAACTCCCCAAACTATTTCTGATTTTTACTCCTGTCAGAGTTCTATAGCCCCGAGGTTTCCGTCTCTTTTGGTAACTCTTTGGGATTTTCAACGTTGGATATTTCGGCAGAAAAGTCCCGAGGGGGAATGTTGGGATCCGATTAAAGCGGAAGTCACTTAAGATTAACTAAAGAACAAAGTTTCGTCACCTGTTTGCATTTCTGTGCGGCTCTGTCCGAGATTCCTTAATTTCCGATGCCAAATAACTTTGTAACAGCGTTTGGGTGCGAATTTTTGCCAAAAGTAAAAGTAGCTTGCAGATTCATCAAGAGAGATACGCTGCTAAGGTTCGTTCGCGAGCTTTACGTATAAGACTTGTATATTTTATATTTTGTTTCGCGCTTCTCTCTTCTTCTCTCTTTATGTGTGTTACTCCCTATCGAAAGGTTAAAGTTATAAATATATTATTGAGTCAAGTCGATTCGCGCGTATAATACAGCAGTGTGGCTAATTGACGATCACTCCGGACGCCACGAGGATCGTATTAAAATAACAAAAAGAAGAGCGAAAAATAGAAGAATCAACTTCCGTAGTCAACGCGATCGCTCCGTTAACGTCGTCAAATTGTTGATCATCAATTATCCCACAAGAGTCGCCGTCGAAGCGGACGACTCGCATTTATCGCTTTTCATTTAACTGAAGCGTTTAAGGTAAAAGTATCAATGCATGGGTGCACTTAAAGTAAATCAGTAAAAGGATGTCTCGTGAATATTCATTAATTTTCAGTGGAAACACTTCTGTTTTACTGTTTATCTCTCATTGATTTTGACCAGTGGAAGTAAGATTTTACTGCAAAATTTGTAATATACAAATTTGTTGTACATACGTTATATCAAATTCAACTTTCTGCGTTTTGTGATGATGGAATTAACAATGCAATGACACTGTCCGTATTTGCAAAGTGCATCAATAATGGGAATAGACGCTACTATTTTAACTGAGATTTTACTGATTTCACTTTAGAGAGTAACAACTATCTCTCAACATTTTTATTGTTTCACTTTTTACTTAAACTTTCAATATAATACACACATACATATGTTGAATATGTATTCTATACGCCGAAAGTTTATAAAAGCAAAACAATAAGAATGTCCAGAGTTAGGTAATAAGGTTATTAGAGTGCTCAGATGTTGGTACTTTTCAAACATTCCACGTCGATCGAACGGTGTCGTATGGGATCGCCAAGTTCTCACGTAATCTCTTAAGTAAAGCGTATCGCGAACGCATGTCGCATGCAAACGAGCCGAGCTTGCCGTGCGGGGGCTATTACGGCAACAATTTGGGCGATCCCAATTAATCGCAGCGCGCGGCTTCGTCCGGCCGAGCCGAAACGCTCCCGCAGGAGCGCTTGTTTGCCAGGCGGAGAGAAACCGGGAGTTTACTACTAGTTTTCTAGTTTCTATTACGCGACGGCACCGCTCTCTCGCGCTCGGAGCCTGGCTCGCGTGTAAGCGAGCAATTTTGCGCCCGGGACCGGAACGATCGTCGAAAATTTACGGTCGGCGAAACACTCCCTCCGCCGTCCATTGCCGGTGACGGTAATCCCGAAATTTTGGAAATTGCGTCTCGCGACGTTCGCAAGGCGCGCAGACAAGGGCTTCGAGCCAAGTTCTCGCGCGAACTTTATGTCCATCGTGATTGCTTTCGGCGACGCGATTTATCTGCAACCGTGAGGGATTCTTACGACACGGTGCGCATGTTGCCGCATCACGTGCGCTCCGTATTTTCGTATTTTCTCGTTCAAATTATTTTTATTCTGCCGTCTACGTGATTCTTTTGGACAGATTTTTCCGGTACGCTCCATTTTCGCGTCAAGCGTGACATTGCAAATCGTTGATGTTCGGAAAATAGCTTGAATTGCGAAGGAAAGTTGATTGACACGCGTCGCCCATGTGCCTGTTCCAGGGCCACTCGCGGCTCAACTATGGTGAAAAATTTCGTTAAATAAAACCGTTCAGTTTACGTCGAAAGATTCGATGATCTCTCTCTCTCTCTCTCTCTCTCTCTCTCTCTCTCTCTCTCTCTCTCTCTCTCTGTGTTTAATCTTTCGCAGGTTTTTGCGGAACAAGAGTGGACTCATTCTAAATAAAGCTTACATTTTTAATTTGTCTCTTATGACTTTGATGTTGATTTTGTAGAAGACAAGTGTGCACTATTCTAGAAAAAGGAAAAGAGAAAAAAGGAATATACTGAACAAGATATATTGGCGATTTATTTGTAGGATATAAAAAGTTTATTTTTGCGAAATAAATTTTTATCCTTTATTTTTTTTTTGTAAATTATCAAGTATTTTTTTTGTCTCAGTGTTCAGGTAGCCGCGACTACCATAAGCTCAACAGGAATGCGTATTGCTTATTAAATCATTTATTATCTTTATCATTGCATTATCTAACGCGAGCCGGAATAGTTTCGTCTCTACAGCGATTCCTCGTTGAACCTTGACCTTTCCGGTATACTTCATTAAGCGGCTTCTAATCGTACGTATCTCCGATTGGGAATCCTGGGACGATTTACAGTCGACCGATTTACCTGACTCGACGGTCCTCAAGTCAAGTCCAGCAAATAACTTTATTCCGGCTAGAATTGCGTTAATAATTACTACAACGTTGCTCATGTTCGCAAATTGCTAAAAAGACGCTTAAACTCCCTTATTAACGACGCGTCACTTATTAACGACGCCTCACTCATTGACACTCATAAATGAGCTGTGTAAATTAGGACTTTCTCGTTAAAAATTCAACACAAACTATTATCATTCATTTAGTGGCCGTTTCGTGATGTTCAATTCCCAACGTTGATAAAAATGATGTTCGTTATCGAAGAAAACTCGTATTGAAATTTTCATCTTACATTGAAAGAAAAACGATCTAACTAAAATTATAGTTATTTGTGGCACCAATCATAAATGTCATGTTTGTTTTAACACGAAAATAGTAATAGTGACATATAAGGTTATTATCATTGACATTATACACGAAAAAAATTATGATTGCTACATTTACATTCTCTATAATTAGAGAGAAAATTTATATGATTCCAAATTAAATGGCATTAAAAGTTGTTACATGCTCATCTATACAGTTCTCAAGGAATATTGTCGTCTCTCTGTTGTGATCTGCACAACTAATATTATGAGATCCAAAGAGTTTGCATGCAGCACTGAGAGTATTGCTCAAACGTATATGGTTAATATATCACTGTATATTACTTTTAGGGTGCTACAATGATTTTGTATGAAAATTAACATTAATATTTTCTTATCGCAATCATATTTCATACTCTTGTAGAATTTTCTGCGCGTGTAGTAGAATTTAATAAAAAAATCGTTTTCCTGACCATAATCTGTAGTATTTATTTCCCCCTATATGAAATGATTACTATAAATGAAAATTTATAGTTACAAACACTTTTTTCTCAGTTTCACTTTCGACCTTAATACTCCATTTAATACCTACTTTGATATTTTGAAGCTTATATCAATCCCTTTTGATTCTATCTTAACCTACTAGCTTTGCCGAAGAAGTTCTCTTTAGATTCACCTACAAGTGGAGTTGCTTTTAGAGACGCTAAGTAGGATTTCAGTTTTCACGTGCATTAAACATACACTGATCTTTCGGAATATACAGATGTTGGAAAGTCGGGAGTAAGGCAAAAATTTCAACTCGGGAGTGAAAATATACAGTATTACAGCTTTTCGAGAGCTCTATTTGTGCGCGACCGCGTATCTAAACCGACTTTTTGATTTCCGATATCGAGCGAAAAGTCTGCGAAAATCCTCTCGGCTCTTGGCGAGCAACGAGGGGAGCAATCACCAGCGTACATGCGACGCACGCCGTTGAGACCTTGAACCGACACGCTCTCCGCATCGGGTTCTGTGTTACACGGCGAATCGCGCACACAACCTGGATACCTGCCAATCGACCGCGCCGCAGTCCCGGGGGAAATTTTTGGCGCGCGAGCCGTTTTTGCGCGGATCCCATCCTGGCGGATATTCGCAAAGATCTCCATATGAAGAGGTTCGTTCGTTCGCAGCGACAACAGGTGTTCGCCTTTTGGCGAGATCGGCTCCGCGACAAAACGTCGCTCGCGTTGTCGCGTGAATTTTTACACGCGAGGTAACGACGCGAAAGTGTATCAAAGTACGCTAAAGTATTCGGAGGTATCGTAGTTTTAAGCATCTCGTTCGGCAGACTAAAGTTCCGCTCGAAAGCCCTGGAAGAGGGTGATAGTAAAACTACAGTTTTGGCTGTGATAACACGAGTCATTGCGCGACACTTTTATAATACTTGGAAGTATTTGAATATTTTTCTATTTTTCTGAGAGAGAGTATAGTCGTAAATTTTATTTAAAAACAGATATAAATGCAAGATTCTGAGAATAATATTCTGAGAATAATATGATAAATTGGGCAAATTCAGGTATCTTTTATCCATGTGTTACAAACACGATTTAGCTACCATACACAGATTCTTGCTGCTTACTTTCTTTTTCCGTGAGCTTATAACGAAATTTTCTTGGCAATATAGATCTTCCCGACTAGAAATTTATATCATGGTCCTGATCAGGTTGATTCAAGTTCCTGATTGCCACGCTGCGTTACGTGACTTATCAGAATTCGATGACACCACCTTATACAAACCAGATAACTGATCAGGATTATGGGATAAGTTTCTAATCAAATCACTGACAATCTATTCTTGCATTACATTACTGGAAACATTAGAAAAATTAAAGAAGAATTAAATGAAAAGGCTATGCAATATAATTCTCCTTGTATATATTGTACAGATTTTATTACGAACATAGCGGTAAATCGACGGTTGTTCCATAGTTTCCTTCTTTTCCAGCAGTTTCGCGCTTGTACGCTCGATAGCGCGGCGAAGTCAATATTTCTATTATATTAATCGAACGGCGAAACGTTTACGGGCTACCATCGTGTTTTCCATTCGTCGCGGTCTAAACGCGTGAAAGGACTCGCACGGTTGAGCAACGTTTTGTCCCCCGTGCTCTTTTGTCCGTTCGTAAACGAATTTCATTGATCGGTAACGTGGGGTTACTCGTAATACATCGTGGTGACTAACCGCAATCAGAACTGTTGACATTGCATCGACGATGCACGCTTCCAAGCGATGATAATTGTTTATCTTTGTACGGGGGTTGTAGCAGCGAAAGTCGTCGCTGCGGGCGGTCTATTCGTTGACTTTTATCACTGACAATCCGCCAGTCACCTCTGCAAGCACGGCACACGGCCGATGTGACTCGCGGAACCGTGAATATTTATATACTGTGTATTTACATACGAGAGAAAGAGAGAAATACTATTATTTCTCGCGATATTTTCACACTCTGTCAGAGATTTCTCTTCTGTGGATTTTGTCGTGACCTTTCTCGAAGATTCCTCTCGATTTGGCCGAGTTGAGACGCGGGTCATTTCTCGTTCTCGGTTTTCCCGGTGATTTCTATAGTGCCGAATTTTCCAGTTTTGTCCGCGTACAACAATGAGCGATCTGCCGAGATGACCCCGCGAATTTTTTCATAGATCGCGTGATTCGCGACAAACTTTGACCTGCGGACTTACCGTCGAAATTAAGCGCAGGATCTAAAAACGGATGACGGGCAGACAAGCAGGCGAAAGAGTACGTGCTCTCGCATCTGTCGTCTCGGCCCATCGTCGTCTTCCTTCTCGTTCTCGTGGTCGAGAGCGTGGCATCTCGGAGGGTTTCTGGCGGAACACAAAAGCGCGCGGGGAAGAGAATGCAGATCAATACTCGGCATCCGGTTCAGCCAAGTCCGCTCCGCGTTCCTCTCGTCCGCGACTCTGCAATTTGCCTTACCGATCTTGTCTCTCTCTCTCTCTCTCTCTCTCTCTCTCTCTCGCGTCTCGTATCTAGTCCATTCGATTGCCCCTCGGCTACGCTCGTTCGGTTAAAAATTGCCGAAGAGCGCCGACGACGAGAGCACTCGCGCGCGACGCGATCAATCTCCGCCAGAATTTTCAGACGTGATCACGCGATACGACGTGATTTTTTATTTTCGTAAAACCTCCTGTCGGCTTTTGCATTAAATTTATATCGGTCGCACGTGGTGCAGCCGATACGATAAAATACGATTTATATATTTTGCGCGACGATAGATTATGTTAAGTAGGGCTCGTAAATTTGTACACGAACGAGAGACGGCGATTTAATAAACGATGATGAAATCATTTGTAGCGTTTATATCTGCAGAAATAAATATTTGAGATAAAGTGTTGAGCGGAAGAGAATTCATAGCTTCGTTTATTATTTCTCGCAGGGTAAAAAGCCGATGACGATTTGCAGAAGATAATTGACGCAAGATTATAATAGTAGGAATATAAAGTACATCGTGATTTTTTTTATCGAGAGGAAGTCATTTTCGTCTTTTTCCATTTCCTTGGGACACTAAATTATTATCCGTCCATTTTATTTGAAAAGAACTTAATTTTCATAGTACTTATATATATATATATATATTATATAATATTTAATATATATTATATTTCGAGAAAAGTAAGCATTTTTTCAATAATACCACTGCGAACAGTTAAGTTTCAAGATATCAAGTGGAAATTTTGATTCTACTTGTATAAAGGGGAGATTTAGAAAAGGTTCTGGTTTTTTTGGACAGCTAAAAAATAAGAGGTTTTTACGGATTCGTTCTTAAAAAAATAAATAAATATATCAATGTAAAATTTTGATTATATTATTTATCAGTGCTTAAGTACAGAAAAAGATATTCTTTTATTTAAAAGAAATTGAAATTCCGTCGTTCATGTGTTGTCGCCAGATGCCTCCAGTGGATAACATTACAGTTTGTATAATAACTTGAGGCAAAAAATTGAACCAGAAAATGAAAAAATTTCAATATTAAATTTGTTATAGGATAAATTTTTGTCATATGCAGAAAGTCGAAATTTAACAAAGTGGCGATAATTCGCAATTTCAAGCTTTATTATCTTTGTTTTTTTTTTTGATTTAGTGTCCCAAAAATACTAATTCCGGAAATTTTCCAAAAAACTTTGATTCATCGTGCAGCAAATTTAATATAGTTTTTAAATTATCTTGTTCCATTTGATTCAAATTATTATATAATCTGCAATGTCCACCAGTTAAGGGTTCTCCTTTGCCTTTGCCTTTGGAATTGCAATCCTTTTTCTTTTTTTTAATAAAATAATAATTTTTTATATCCGAAATAGTAATAAATGGTATGATCAAAAACCTGTATAGCATGGTATCCTTATCCTCATTTGTTTGAAAGAGATCCCTGAAATTCTGCTATTTCTCGGCCATCTAAATCAGAATCTGCTCTCAATGTAGAATCAAAACTCCCACTCGGAATTGGAGGTAAAAAAATCATCGCCAAACACAACACTAGCTGGCTTTCAACTGCCGCGCGTGGCCAGAGTGTTCGTTCTCGGATAATCTCATTCATCGAGTCGGGATTCACCCTCGTGCCAGGTGGCAGGTACAGATACGAGCGTGACGAATGGATTGGATTCAGATATCAACCTCGTTGGCGACGGTGAAACGCGGACTTGTTAGATGGTCCGCGATCTATCGCGAGCGTTGATTCCATAATTCATAAGGGTCGAGCTCTTGCCGATCAACGGCGAGCGTGTTTCTTTTATTCATCTTACGACTCTATTTTCACCGGACCTTGGTCGGCCGATGAATCGCGCGCGCGCGCGCGGCATTCCTCGGCGCGCGACAGAAAATTCGCGTCCGTCGCGAGTCAACAAGTGATACCTATCGATCCCACTTCAGTCAGTCGAGTCTACGTTTCGTCCCCTACTTATTTTTCTTTTCCCACTCTGACGATGACTCGTGTTTCTTTTATTCTTCTCTCCTGCCGTGTGTTTCCTCCCCTATTCCGCGCGTGATGGATACGATCGCACGGAGGGAGTGTCACGAGAAGAAACATCGTCGTGAGAACCGCGTCGTTGTTCCAAAAGCCGCCCCATTTCGTTTCGTGTCGCTTGGTCATGGACAGACGGTATATTTTTAGTACAGACTTAATAATATTTTATTTCATACGGTCCAATATAATCTCAATATGTTTTTGTAATTCGTGCACCGAGAAAAGAAGAGAAAAAGAGACAGTGTTTCTTAAATGCCCGGAAATGTATCTACTCTCATTGTTGTGGTCTTTAAATATTTAAACTCTCAACATGAAATATATACAAGTATTGAGTATAGTATGCACACATTCTATGTTGAAAGTTTAAATATTTATATTTAAAAACCAAAACGAATGTTCAGGACTAGATACATGTCCGAGAATTGGTGCTTTTACCTTATATGTTTTTACCAATCGATAGCCAGAGACAAGAAACAATTCTGAATGAATCAATTTTTAAACAGCAATAAAATGCAACAATTTCGAAAACGTTCTTCTCTCGTAAAAGAATCAAAGTTAACTTTTTTGAAATAGAATCATCATGCTGCGATATACTTACGAAATACACGATATCGTCATGTATTTCATTAATTTACGGACAAGCGTCTGCATACGGTGATCTCATATCCGGATAATCGTTTCCATAGTCAGTGTCTTGTGCAAACGCACTATCGCGATTTTAAGGAGAGACTTCTATGCAGCCCCGGTGCCAAGGTGCTAACTTCAGCCGCGAGAAATACAACGGTGCTCGATGAACGTTGGGATAATAGCGAGGGCTGTTGGGTAACGAGGTTTCCTTACACCGAAGACGACCTGGTAATCGTCTTACCGTCTTAACGAAGTACCAGAAGCGTCCGTGAACGATAGTGCTCGTGCGATGTCCTCTTGCACGCGAACGATCACGCATTCTACGATCTCCTCCTGCGAACGTAAACGCACGTATTTAACACTGCGGGCGTCGCTTGCGAATAAACATTTTCCACGAATAAATTGATGTTTGTTGAAAAAAATTGAAGGACTTCCGCTCGGTAACTGTACACGGCGTCGAGTTTGAGTTTGCAGGGAGATCGCGTCGAAGTTGATCAAGTGTACTTTTTAATATATCGTAGAAATCGTACACATAGGAAGAACGTTTCAAACGGTAATCGCGAAAGAATAATTCTTTCAGGAAAGAAAAAGAGAGAGAAAGAGGAATCCAGAAAATTTCTTCAGCTATCGTGGCTTTCTCAAGCCGATTCGTTTAAAACCTGATTCCTTTTTTCTCGGGATTTTCTCGTTTAGCTAAGAATCTTCAGTCGCAATTTTTCGAGCGGAGCTCGAGCGCTCGCAAATGTAATCGCAGCAAGAGCGTAGCGCCGCGCAGACCTATGTACGCCGAGGTGTGGCTTCGGGGATCGATACTTGTGTGTTAGTTCTCTCTCTTTCTCTCTCCCTCTCTTTCCTCTCCTCTCCACTCTCTCCTCTCCTCTCCTCTCCTCTCCTCTCCTCTTCTCTTCTCTTTTGTCAGTTATCGCAATCGTCATCGTTTCTACAATATTTCTGTCGATATTGTTATAGCAGATGTGCGAAGAATTAATATGTGTTTATTACGCATATGTAAATTTAAACATAACTTTGTAGAATGATATTACGTTTAGCAATAAATCGATCGGTAGTTTATACTCTTTGTAGGTCCCACAAATTTGATCACCAAATTTTTCCCACAAGCTTAGATTGTAACGTTTCTATTGGAAGGAACGAGCTCCCGTCGTCGACAGAAATTCTCGCCAATAATATCCGCCTTTGGCGTATCCGAGCTCGTTTCCCCGACCACATCTTATTGGATCGAAGGACGAGAAGATGGATTCTGGCCTCCATTCTCCCACCTCGCTTTTCTCACGAGCTTGAGAATCATTTGAAAAGGATGGTAGAAAGATGCATTCGGTGAACTTTGATATATACGTGGTGCCTCGATCTCGAGTTCATAATCGAGTTCATAATCGATACAGCGCGAATACCATGTGTGAAGAACATACGTATTGCATTCTTTAGATCTTTGACCGCGTAAACGTACGCGAAATGTCGATTTACTCGTCGGGGTCATCACAAAATTCTACAAATTCTATATAATTCTCTCTGTGTAATGTCCATTAAGTGGAAGTATTATATATTATACCTCCTAGTGCGATATTATACAATCGGAGTTAAAATCGACGCGATAAGTATTTTTAACATTTTGCAAAACTTTTGGCACTTTTTGCACAAGTTACTTTTAGAATTTCTTTTATTTGACAAACGATCCTTAGTCGTTCTCTCATCATTGATATGCATCCTGATAATCCTGATTCTCATCTCGTCTGCTATCTATGGAGGGTTCGTTTGGATCTTATTGGATTGGGCAAAAGGTATTAAAGGAAGAGGAAACGACCCTCCGCAATACTTTGATCCTGCCAAAGATGGAAAGTGTAAAGTCACACTCGTCCATTCTTGAACCGTGACGATCTTTAAGAGAATCCATATCTACTAAAATTATATTCGTTTAATATTGATCGTACGCGGTTTATTCGATTATTGGCGCTACTATTACATGTTTTCGCTGACAACAATTATACGGAATTTCCAACGGTATCTTATGCTCTACCAAACATTGCTTCTCAATCAAAGACGACGAAGACAACGGTTGGCTCACATATAAATCTGGTTATACTGACAAGAATAATAATAAGATATGGAACAACTAATTATATATGGTTGTTGCAATCGCAGAACTAATTGCTGAGTTGATGTGATATCTGATTGTTCCAACTTGAGTATATTCACAGTGAATGTCATCTCAACCGATTTGTCAGATCAACTACACAGATGTATCAAGGTAATTGAGTCAAATGAACCATGCACATTACCATCACACAAAGATAACTAAGGTGTTGCTCGAAATATTTCTGATTATGTGCGCCATATCTTTTTCTTCCGTGTAGCATCGTGTTGCATCTACGTAATACGCTTATTTCTCGTGCCTTTTACATAGAGACGATGGTATTTCGTTGATGTCGTTGATGTTCGTTTTTTGTGCTTTTATTGACTCCAAGACCATCCATCGAAATTGATCTCGCCCTCTCGTCTGGATTCCTAAGTGATCGCGGAGGCGCGTTATCAAGCTATCGCATTCGTTTTGCGATCGAGAAGGATAACCCCGACGGTATTTTCTATTGATAGGCGGTCGCGGCATCCGCGTTGCTTCTCATTAAATTTTCTTTACGCGTCGACGTGGAGTGACAACGGATGTCGGAAACACCGGTTTTCGCTCGATTGGCGAGATCTCACGCCGATGAAACGACCGAGGCGAGTTGTCGCGCACCGCGTGCTAACTCAACGTGATACGTCTGTCAGGAAAAGTTCCGCTCTCATTATAGCGGTGCGGTGGCAACCCACTTCGTTGATCGATCTCGAAATAGGTACGCATAGAGGACGGCGCATTGCGGCGGAAGCGCCGCCGGATAGACGGGACAAATGCAAGCGAATCACACAAGAACGAAGGGTGAATTTTTCTTAACCTTCCACACACACACACACACACACACACACACTAGTCGAGGATCCTTGTAGAACAAACATGGAAATTTCATTAAACATTAATTCAAAGGAAAATTTAATATTTTTAAGAAGCAGTTTTGTATCAGTCTTCACAGATTTTGGCTAGTTAGTTTTAATAAGAAGATATAGGAAAAAACTATCATGTGTGTCACTTTAACCCCTCCCTCTACCCCACTTTTTGTTACATCGAAACGACATAAAATATCTGAAAAATAAAAAAAATGTATTCGTTGGGAATTATATATTTATTTATATTAATATAAATATACATTTTTTCACATTAAGAAAATATTTTCTCTAAACGAGGAAATATATATTTTTCTGAAATCGCCTCTTCTCATGAAAATAATTGTTTATTCTATTTAAACAAAGTAATTTAAATATAAGTAAATATGTTTTATATCAGTATTTACTGAATAAATATTTTTAATTTTTTCTCTTAGATATTTTTCTTCTTAGATATTTTTTCTCTCAGTATATCGGAAAGTTGAAGGAGAATCAGCTTCAAACGAATAGAATCATATCACATACGAAATAATGGAAGAGCGAGTTCCAAAATTTGGCGAATTTCGTAACGGGGAAAACTTGCGCGTCCATGACAAGCGAGATAATCTTGACATTCAAGCGAGGCGAGTTATCGAAATAAGACTCGAACGTCGCATGAAAGGCTTCCTCGTGAAGCGCAATGTTATGCGTGGCATATCGGCCGTGGATACAGCTCTTATTCTCGCGTACCAACGCGTCTAACTTATTCGTTACACCGTTTTTAACGCGAGCCGGCGGCGTCTCCTTCACTTGACCCTGATTAAGCTCGACTCTCGCGGATCGCGAAAAATGTTGACCCTCGACATCGTGATCGCACAGTGGTCGTTTTATAGGTACAAATCAACCGAGTTAAGCTCGCTGCATACGATCTCAGATTCGCGAGGAAGCTTTAAGTGGAGTCGTATTATGCTGTATTCGTCACAAATTATAGATCGGTTAAAGTAAGCTTCACTGGTTGTTGCAATAATGAGGAACGATCTTTGAATCGTTCTTAAGAAACGTGTTGGTTTTTTACGTGCTCTTTATTTGTGTCCCTTGAAATATGGACGCGCAATTAAGGATTACACACTGAGAAAAGATTTTTTTAGTATTTATAATAACTGTAATAAATTGTGTGTACGATCAAGAAAAAATTACAAAAATAATTATAATTTTAGTTGGATCCATCGTCTTTTGCTCTCAGTACACGCTATATTTATTCAGCGAACGTGTCGAGAATGCTCTTTCTCGCCCACATCGGGTTGCGATGTATGTCAATCGTCGTGCGACCGTCAGCTCCGAGAGCTAATTGGCGACAATTGTGCACCCGAGAAAACGTCGCAAAAATTCTAGTAGCGACACGATTGTTCGACAGCAGCAAGGACCACGCTGGATAAAGGCGTCACGTCTGCGCTGGATGATACTGTCTGGCTGTCTCGTAACGATCTCGGATGCTACTTGCGGTGTGATTGCCGATTGCCACATTCGCGAAACCCGTAATCCTGAAACCAATTTGGGGATAGCACGCCATTCGCAAACTCGCGAAATTCCGAAAACGATTGTTTTAAGGCCTATCTACAATGGTCGTAAGACCAGAGAAGTGTAACAAGTAAATCTTAAATTCTGATTCGAAAGATCGCCAAGAAGAGCATTTTTTGTAGGAATTTTTTGTAGGTAAACGAAAAAACCAAATAATGTCAAACTATTCTCTAAGTTTTATTTTTAAAATATATTTTTATCGTTTACGTGAGCTCTTCTTTTGTATGTTATACCCTAGTTACTAGAAATTCGCAAAAAAAGATAAGTGTATAGGCAATATCAGTGATTCTGGTCTCTCTTATCTGAAATGTGGGAACCAAACATTTTCGACATCTTCCGTCCATTGTAGATGGTCCTTTACGATCGCGCTTACGACAGCGTCATCATTCCGATCGGCGTGGATTTTCTTCTACATTCGTCCGCTGAAGAATCTCACCGACGTGAATCCGTGACATCCGCGTTATCAAATGTTACGTAACGGCATGAGAATCGTCCGAGAATGATTCGTAAATCAAAGAAAGATATTGCAAAAATTGCAGGCGAGAGTGAAGCGGAGGATAGAGAGATACGACTGAAGGATGAAACGGTTTTAATGATAAAATGGTATCGCGTAAACGTCCCGTTTCTGCTGCGCGTTTCATTGTCCTTTTAAAGACACGTCCAAATACTGGATGAATCGTTTAAAATATAATGCTGCTTGTGTAACCAGTAGCTTTATATCTCGTCATCCTTTCTGTTACAGTGAGATTGCACGACAGTATACAAGAGGAGAATTTCCATTATCTCGTCTTTGACCTGTAAGTATACCGAATCGTTGTTAGAACCGTTAGACCTAATTTAATTTCCATGCATGTGTCCCACGCTTTCATCAGAGAGCGCGAGGCCGTTTGGTCGGACATATGAGACCCGAACGGCAATCAAAATCTCGAGCGATTGTAACGATGACGCGGATGGTCACGATTTGTTCCTTTTTAATAGTCCCTCGATATCTTTCCCATCTATATCAGTCGATTGGAAATGTGGCGTAGTTTTGTTTTATATACGAAGAAAGAGAGAAGAAATAGTATCTCTCTATGATGTTATTTATGATAATTACAAATGTTTTTTTTTTTCTTTCCACGTTATATTTATCCACGAATTTGAGCGGTTAATATTCGAGGAATTGCATGAAATGACACACGGAAAAACATCATCCTATTGCCAAGAGAAACGATTGCTCAGTTTACTTTTCTCCTTTAACATAATCGTTATCTTTAATAAAGGTTATTTTCTTGATAATGGTCTTCATATGTCACAAATTTGAGAAAAGCTCATTATCATGCATTCAAAAGGGGAATTTATTCTGTTTGTAAGAATATTACGAATTATTATGAAAGGAAACATTTGTTCTCATTCGATATTTCTGATTGAGATGTTAACTAAACTTGTTAACATTTGCTCGAATACGTGCGTTTTTCTGTGTTTCCGTTTCTGTGCCTCCATTCGTGAGTTGTCCCCCGAGCTGTGACTCGAGGCGAAGGCGTAAAATGATTTGACACGCGGGCAATTGGTCTCCATCGATATAGACCGATATATTCGACGACAACGTCAAAAACTTCTACTGTCGAAAACGTTATCGGTCTCCGATCTGCGCGCTCGCGTTGGAAGCACTCGACGTAATCGAGAGCCGGCCATAGGCGCGATATTCTTTCGAGTCATCGTCGCGTTCATCTCACGTGCGATTCCATTAACAGGCTCCCAGGGCGAGTAACAACGAGGCAATTTGTGAGCTCTAATTGTATCGGACGAGATACAATCGATCTCTCTTGCGGTCTTTTAATATCGCCGACGGCCGATCTTCCTGACGGGTCGAGTCGTGCCGGGACGGGAAAGTATATATCGCGCCTAATTTAATTTCCGCGGGAGTACGCGCGCGCCGCCGCGTCAGACGCGGATATTCGTAACGCTGATTTATACCGCGTGGTCATAAATTTCCTTTCTCTTTCTTGCCACGTGACCACGGCACGACTTTGCTAATTCGCCACGCCGCCGATTAATCTCTGGGTTATGAGGGATGTCATTTCGCTCGTTCGTCTTGCGCCTGACTTTTTATTGTCGACGCAAGCCGCTACTTTCGGCTCCGCCCGTTGGATTTCCGCTGCTTGAGCAGTTGATCCCTCTTAATACCAGCGTTTTTAACGTTGCGATGCGTCTCGCCCCGTTATTCAGTGCGTTATTCGTCGCGTTGCGCTGCACAACGATCAACTTCGCCGCTCTAGTGCGATCCCGTTGTATCCCTATCGCGCGCGCAAAGTCCAAGGGGAAGTTGTACATCTTTATACGCGTAAAGCCGGAATATGAATCAAGTTGCCGAGCGCGCATTTACGGAGGAGCTTACGTTACTTTTATTCTCGGGGTTAAATATTCTTTTCCGCTCTTCCGCGATATTCTTCTTCCACACGTGCGAGAACCTCCTCCTCCAGCCCTCTCGTCTCGTGACGTGCTCTCGCGAAATGGAATTGAAACGTAAAACGCTTACAGAGTCACCGGCGGAGAACTGTTCGAGGACATCGTCGCCCGGGAATTCTACAGCGAGGCCGACGCCTCGCACTGTATTCAACAAATCCTGGAAAGTGTTCATCACTGCCACCATAACGGAGTTGTGCATCGGGATCTGAAAGTACGTAGGAGAGGAAGAGAGAGAGAGAGAGAGAGAGAGAGAGAGAGAGAGAGAGAGAG
>NW_022639467.1:2822558-2858523 GCF_010583005.1 Odontomachus brunneus | reverse complement strand
AGAGAGAGAGAGAGAGAGAGAGAGAGAGAGAGAGAGAGAGAGTTTACCGAGCGGACTGCGCGTTTGCGGAGTCGACGTTGAAATAAAGCGAGCGAGCGAGCGAGCGAGCGAGCGAGCGAAGCAAACGAGCACCCGCGCGGTCTATTTTTCCACAATGCATTTCCGTACAATGCGTCGTCTACTTTCCGCGATTTCCACGGTACGTCCCGGAAAACCTAGACAATAATGGCGGGACGATGTTCTCTATCGAGGGTATGTATTCTCTCGTTCGAAGCTTAAAACTCGCCGGGGCGCCCCCTTTCAATTTTCCGAACTAAGCAACTCGCCAACTTCGCACCGCGATTTCAATTACGTCGAGGGAGAAAAATGACAGGAGATCTGTCCTAAGATCGTCGAGGCTTCAGGGCGAGAACCTGAACGAGAATGTAAATGCCGCGGGTGACCGAGACTAGTTGGACATCGGTGTAAGTTGGCGGTTATTTCCAGTTTTTTTTTACAATTTGCAAAATTAAGCGAGCTAGATTTTTAAACGTGTCAGAGATGGCTTTGAAATTCCTGCTTGCTTGATTCTGAAATCTATTAGAGAACAGTAGAAATAATCAATTTTGTCAACTTACCCCAAATAATCCCGTAACTTATTCGTGCGAGAGAATTGCGGGACAATAATCGACGGCCTTTTTCTGTTGCAGCCCGAGAATCTACTCCTCGCGAGCAAAGCGAAAGGGGCGGCTGTGAAACTGGCGGACTTTGGGTTGGCGATCGAGGTGCAGGGTGAAGCACAGGCATGGTATGGTAAGTTCGCCCCGATTCTTCCGGTCAGTTAATCCGTCGGAGCTTCTCTCTCCCGCTGCAACGACACGCTTTTGTCGTCGATCCGGAGCGACCGAGCGTCGCCACGATATTTGACCCCTGATCGCTCACACCGTTTTCTCTTTTCTCGCGATTCCGACGGGAACCATTTCGAGGGCTCGCGCCGAATAATTTCGCGTCGACGGGTTGCTCGATCGTGTAAATCGGGCGTTGTCAAGCGTGCGTTGCTGTGCGCGATTGCCGGCGGTATCCCGGCACGATACGGCGAGTCGCAAACAAATGGCGGATCGCCGGAATTTCGACGTATAGAGTTCATCAAATTCTCCCTCGAGTATCCTTGTTGAATAAAAGATACAAAAGGGAAGCTAGAAGCAAAGAATGGCGCGTTTGTGTCGAGACTTTCAACAAGTCGAGTTCGAATTGACTGAAAGGCCCTTAATATCTGTGAGAATAACTGGATTCCGCGGACTGTCGTGGCTCAAATTGCGAACTTGACATCGCAGACTATAATTTTCAAGCGAAACATAGTCTTCGTTGTCTCGCTCTTGTTCGAGAATCGTCGCGACTTACGGTATCTATCTTTTCGTAACGTATTATTTTCTTACGGGTAGGGAACACGCGCGTTAGCGTAATACAGCAAGAATATATCAAGGCTGTCGCAAACTTATTGTATTCGTGGAAAAGGCACTGTTCTATTCTCTCGTCTATCCTTTTGTCTACATGGAGAGAATATTATAATTTTTTTTCCTTCGTGCAAATTCCTTTTAATTTTATTATGTTTCTAGTAGTTATACAAATACAACAAGTGTTTTAATATATTTCGGTTTCTAAAAGTATATAGCACATGTAAAATGAAAGAATTAGAATACAGAATGTCGATTTATTCCTCAATCACAAAATCCAGGCAAAGTATAAAGCTAGGAAAATACCAAATATGACGTATCAAGACTATCGCAAACTAATTGTGCTCGCGGACAAGTTCTATCTTTTCGTCTATTCCTTTTCTTAGAGAAGAAATACAAAGCTACTCCTTCATTTCAGACTCATTTCGTCTCGTTCTGTTAGGAAAAGTCTCATTCTGTCTCGTTTTTCTAGATCGTCTTTTTCTGAAAACTTGACTACATTTCGCTGTGGAGAAACAATTGCTCTTTAATTAACTGTTTGCTCTCTTGTATTCACGAGCTGTCTCGTCGTTTCTCACATAATTTACGATCCCAGCCATGAACCTCAATCTTTCAATGTATTTTGTGGTCTCTTTGATTTATGTATATTAACGGGCACACAGACGGCTGTGTATATATGTGTGTGTGTGTGTGTGTGTGTGTGTGTGTGTGTGTGTGTATGAACACGGCATATTTGAATGCAGGTGAACTCATTGAAACAACACCAACTCGTTTTGTTCCTCTTTATGTAAAAATGCACGGGACAAGTTTTCCACGGCTAACCTTTTCGCATTTTCTTCTCGTATCTATTCGATTTGAGGACTTTTATAAGTCCCAATTTTTAATTTTAACGACTCTGAGGTTTCGCCTTGAAGTTCGAAGGCGACGTTTTCTCACGGAGAAAAACCATTGAGATCATTATTTCATATTTATATTTTAAGGAAGGACGGGCCATTTATTATTATAACTATAGAACGAAAGAATCATAATTTAATGCAAAATGTTGATCTATTCCTCAGTTCTCTATAGTAATTTTTACTATAAAATTATATTAATTATAAAATATTTGCTGTGTTTCTGACAGAATGTACTGTTTCTTAGCAAGATAGATCTCACTGACAGCACGTTACTAGACTGGACTACTAGAAATATAAAGTAAAATGGAAAAGAATGAAAAGAAAGCTACAATGCTCTCTTTGTGTATTTAATTGTGTTTAAATTATTGACTTCTTACCTTTTTTATCGAATATTTCTTTACAATCGACAAAACAGTACGTCGTTAAAATTAAGATGGATTCTTCTGGGATAGCCTATATGTTTCGATACACATGTGCGAATATCCTGGCAACACTTATGTTCATCTTTCGCTTATTTTCACGATCGATTTTTTACTCTTTCTCTCTCTTTCTCTCTCTCTCCCTCTCCCACACACACACACACACACACACACACACACTCTGTCTTTCCAAGAGCTGAAAATGCGCGCGCAGCCAGGTCGTTGGGCCAAGGTAAAAAAAACTAATATCATTTGCTGCGCAGAGTTGCATAGCTTTTATGCGTCAATTAAAATGTGAAAAGGTAAAAGGTAAAGGGCAACCGATTGCCCCAAGTGCAATTGAGATACGTGATCATTCGGAGAATCAATATTTATTTCATCGACAATTTTTACAACGCACAGACTTTGCGACAAAACAGACATTTACATATGCATAGGGATATGCAAAATATAGGGATAGTCACGTAAAACATTAATCACATTATTGATCTTTCATGGGTGGAAACCTGATCACTTGTCCTGAATAAATATTCCGCAACGTTCCTCTTCGTGCTCGCAACCGCGGGAGCGTGAGAAAATTGTAACGGTTTGTCTTACGAACTATTCAACGGACTCGCGTTAAAAGATTTTAACGAACGAAATGGATATCGATGCCGGCCGAAAGATTGAATAACTCTCGTTGCTGGTGTAGTATTTCCGAGAACAATCGTATCCGAGTTAATTGCGCACATATTTTTGCTGCGCCAAAGCGACTGCGTGTCAATTTCAATTGGTTATGTAACGGCGACACGTGCTTATCGAAAAAAGTAATTACATCGGCGACAAAACACACTAAAATTGTCGGGACAAAAAGCGGGAAGAACAAAAGATGATGACAAAACTCGCGCCTAAATTGTCCAATTGCCTTCTTCTCGTTGTCATTGACCTCGAAACATTTCACAGCGCTCTGTCTCTTGTTCTCTCTTTCTCTCTCGTCGCCGTCGCCATCGCGCTTGTATATTTTTTAAGTGATTGTTCCGCAAAGAATTAAGACCGTGTGTCGCCAGTTGCGACGCTACATATTTATTGACTTTTATAACCGCGTGTATCTCTGACAAACGGTTGTAACCAACGTATATATTTCTTACATGAGGACGCTCCTGAAACAGAGCGTCTCACGCGCGATCGACGAAACGAGAATGGTAAGGGGAGAATAGCAGGCGTCGCTTCAGAAATTTTCTCGAAATATGATAATAATCTTATATCCATGTTACTATTACCATTTTACTAGAAAAATATGGTTGGGGCCAAAAATAACTATAATTTTAATTAAATCAACGATTTTTTTTCTCTCAGTATACGATACACTTTTTCGAATTCCAATTATTATCTTTGAGTATATGTTTTGACTAGAGCGAAATAAATGGGAAATGGGCGTGTTTTGATTAATCGCGAAATTGAAGTTCTCCAATAACAGATCCATCATTTATCCACCCTAGAACTCTACCCACGCGTTTGTATATACGACATATGTGCTCTTATTTGCATAGTAATGAAATTTGTACAGACATTCGGAAGAAAGACCTCAAATTTTCAATATTTTTGTTTTATGTGTTTTCGGACTGTTTTATACGGAGAGAATTTTACAGTAATTATCATGGAATTGTATAGCCGAGAGAAATAGATCGATATTGTGACTAACCTTTCATTTTTCATATACGCTATTTATATTTTAGGAACTGAAATGTGTACTATTAAAATATTTGCTATTTCCTTAGCAAGATGGATCTTACTGACAGTCTATATCTGAAGTATTAGAAATATAGTACATATAAAACGAATTCATATGGATAGAGATTATAATAGGATATATTCTCTCTCTCTCTCTCTCTCTCTCTCTCTCCGTGTATGTAGAGTTTTAATTTACTCGTAACATTTAAGTCAGATAATAAGCTTATTCTCGACTGCCGTATGATTTCTTTCTTTTTCTAAATATCGATTTACGATACATCTCATTCAGAGACGTGTGATCATTTGACAGAGTCAGGGTGGAATGTCCCGTGTAAAAGTATGCAGTCGAGATTATATTTGCCATCCGAGTGTTAGCTTCGACAACGAAGGATAACGCCCGGAACGTGATTTCGCGCACGTAACGCCTTGATCCCCATAATCCTTCGGTACGCAAGTCTCCGTCGCGTTCTTATCCTTCGAGTGGGAATGAACCCGAGTGATTGCTGAAAGGTTTTGCGGGAACGCCCGGCTACCTCAGCCCGGAAGTGTTGAAGAAAGAGCCGTATGGGAAACCGGTCGACATCTGGGCGTGCGGTGTCATCCTGTACATCCTTCTCGTCGGCTACCCACCATTCTGGGACGAGGATCAGCATCGACTTTACGCGCAGATCAAGGCCGGATCGTATGATGTATGTATCGTGTCAATTCACTTCGAAATTCCGGATACTCTGCAACGTCGTGTTTGACGAGAAATTCTCTTTCTCTCTCTCTCTCTCTTTCTCTTTTTTTCTGTCTTTTTTTACACGGTTCAGCATTCTCGATACATACGTGTACGTATTTCTATTTGCTGGCATAGAATATGTTTCTCACACTGTAGTAACGCCCCTTCTTTCTTCATTTCGTTCGATTTGCTTATACGGGAAAGAAAAATGTGATCATCGGAAGGAGAGTGTTCCATGCGTTCCGACTCTATTCTATTCTATGATTTGTATTGGTTAGAAGTACAAGCGAGTATAATGACTCATCAATGTTGTTGCGTTTGTTGTTCGCAGTATCCGAGTCCAGAATGGGACACCGTCACGCCGGAAGCCAAGAATCTCATCAATCAGATGCTGACGGTGAATCCGGGAAAGAGGATCACTGCCAGCGAGGCACTGAAGCATCCATGGATCTGCGTAAGTACTGTCTACTCTATTATCATCAGTGCTCGTACAGATTTACATACGTAATTCGGAAGTAACATAATCACACTTGGTTATACGATCAGTTCTCGAATTGAACCCGTGCCGCACGGTACGGCGTATAGAAACTTTACTCCAAGTATCGTGTTTCTGTAATATTTGGACAACGTTACGTAATATGCGACTTATCGTGTTTGCAATTTAATACGTTAAAATACGGTTATTCGAATGAAACGAAAATTGATAGATGGAATATAAATTGATAAAACGGCACGGTAGCGCCATTATAATAGCGCAGTTATGATATCGGACAAGAATCCGAAATATTTTCGAGTTGGGAGCTTTGCGGCGAAGCGTCGTGTAAACTAACACGTTACGAAAGTCGATAGAATCGTCTCGTATGCTCATGAGTAGAGATATAAAATTCTGTAAAATCAGGTTCAAAGTGACGATTACTTACGGTAAAATTACGGTAAGATGGTAATTTATCTTGGTAAAATTCATCGTTTTTGATAATTTTATGCGCAAATAGACTACCTAAGTTTTCCGCACTAATGCATAAAAAATAGGACAATATTCTTATATTATTCTCATCAAATGTATATCTGATGATCTCTGAAACGACTCTCAGATGAGAGGAAGCAAACTATTTGTAATCTTTCGAGAGTATTAAAGTTTTCATTTCTTAAAATAGTACAGAAATTGTTCCAATATAGTCTAGTCGGTGAAATAGCAAAGTGATAAATGAAAATACTGTAAGTCAGTAAGGTTAAGATGGTACGAAAAATATAGATTGAGCCTAATATATTTTGTCTTGAAAATGCTGTAAAAACTTTTTTTTAAGTTTCTCTAGTTATGTACTTCTCTAATTTCCTAATTACTGTATGCTATATATAATATATCGATATAGTATTACAAAATATTTTATGAAAAATATGAGTTAAATATATACATTTTACTCATCTTAAAGGATAAATTTTCGAGCCATATATAAAAATTTCTCTATTACCGCGCGTAATTTTCCTTTTTTAAATTGCCAATTTTATTAGCTTTCCAAAATTGCCGGGCAATTTACTTGAGTTACCATTAGAGATTGTGTCATTTTCATTATTACTCACGAGCTCACGAGTATACGAGCTAGGCTTGTATCGGGGGATACGTCGTACACTGGCCATTTTCTCTCGTCGCTGGCTTACGAAACGATAAAATTTCATTTTCGGCGAAGCGCGCGAGGGTTAAGATCTAATCTCGGGCGAGACTTAATCCAATCGTTCCCACAGGACGGCGGCTGATATCGCTCTTCGTTTACTTGGTGTTTCAGCAACGTGAGCGTGTCGCATCCGTGGTGCACAGACAAGAGACCGTGGACTGCTTGAAGAAATTCAACGCAAGGCGCAAATTAAAGGTGAGTGCGAGTATGGTTTCGTTTCGTAAACACGTTTATTGCGACGCGCGATTTATTGCTGTCTTCAATTTCGCCGACTCGTCACTACGACGATATTTCGTAATTCCGCGTTATGAATTTGCGGTTTGTTATTTAAATAATTCCGTCGCGTTGCGAAAGGTCGGCGCGTGCGATAAATAACGAATACACTTTTCCAATCACCCGCGGTACAATGCAAAAAGACAAGAAAAACAGAGAGGAGAGAGCAAATGGAAATGCAATATTATGCAAGATCTGATTTACACATGCGTAAAAGGACGCGTAATCTTTTATTCCAACTCGCTCCTGTTGTCTGCCGTGATAAAGTTTCTTGTCCCGATTCGTCCTAATTAGTCGGTTCCCCGAATTACACTCGGACGAAGCGCACCTGGAATAATCGTTTAGCGAGATAAATGGAGATTCATCACTAAAGACGGCTCATTTCGCGAAACGCATCATTGGTATATGGATGATTGTTACGAGAGATTTCAAGAAACCGAGATTTATTTGATTCGCGATTCTCAGTCGTCAGTTTTAGACCGGACACGCGGAGATGTAACGCGGTAATCGTGCAAATTCTAACTCACCAGCCGCAAAATCTCGTATATTAGTCTGACTATTTACAAATGTAAATTCCATTATGTCCGCTTATCACGTTGCGGTCGAGATTGCGTCTGCGTGCCGCGCGGCGCATGTTAGTAATGTCTGTAAAATTAGAACGACGTAGCGCGTGGTCGCCGGCATTACGCTGGCAAATCCCACTTATCGATTCTTGGGAGACGTTATCAAACGACAGAGAGAGAGAGAGAGAGAGAGAGAGAGAGAGAAGGAGATCGCTAAACATACAATATCTACATAATCCCCGAAGACCCTGTATTGCATTAACGAGGGATACATTTTCAAGAGGAAAGTTTGCGATTAAGTCTTATGAAGTCAATTTGACAGTTTTACTCGAGTTTTGCTCATTGAAATTGACGACAAAAAGTCCATCGATATTTTGATACCGAAATCACCGTCGTAGGTCTAACGTTTCCTCATTTCATTCAATATCCATGATTCAAAGTATATAGGAGAGAGAAGAAAGTGACTCTGAAAGATGCGTCCGAAATTCAGTTGAAGAAGGAGCTAGGATTTCGGCTGAAATCTTAGTTATTTTTATATTTACAACCAAATTTACCGTCTCTTTTATAGTCTTCTGCACAACACACTTAAAGTTTAAACTTTCTGTATTAAACTGAGGCAACAATTTGATTAAATTGATTGTAATTTTTGTATCAAATATTTTTGTATTTTTATAAACATAACAGTATCGATGAGTGGGCATATAAAAAATCAACTTTGCCTTGAGACAATTGATTCGCGTCAGAAGCAATTGAAAATATCGTGATTTCTGTAAGAAAAAAAATCGATCCGAGTCGATCAGCGACGACGGCGATTCGATTGGGAATCGATGACGCCTCCCTACCTATGGACACCGCTTCTACGGCCCTGTCGTTCGACAAGTCACACTGTCGATTAACGAACGATGGAACGAGCAGTACGAGTCCACTTGCCGTTGCAATCACCGCACTCTCGCGCGCTACGAGAGCGGAAAGTGTCGCTTTTTATCGGAGACACGTGCGTGACGTGCGTTCGCTCTTATCGAAATGCGTCGAATGCACGGGTCGAACAAAACGCGCAAACCCTCGCAAACGGGGAGTCTGATTCAATTAATTGTGAGAATGTGTGAGAGTGCGAAACCCTCGTAAACGTACAGAAGCGTGAAGATTTGTTTGTTTCTTCGATTTTTTTCTTTTTCATTAGCCTTTTGATTTCGTTTCAAGAGCGCGATATCTAGCTTTTTTAGTATTAACAATTGCGATTTTTTTACGATAACTAGTCGGGTATGCTGGTTTCACATTTTTTACATCACAATCTTTATTGTTCCTTTGAAATGTTTATTTATATTCTTACTGTGATCTTACATCGTTAAAGTTCCCTTGGCTATCTTCTTCGTTGACTTTCGATCTTTTTATTTTATACTTTTTTTAGAGAAATTAGATTTCGAGAAAAGTACTTACGCAACGTAGTTACGCAAACTTTTAATTACACGGTTGCGCAAAGGTGCACTCGGTTAATCCCATCATTCTTATCGAACGGATCACCAAAGTTTGATCATTTCGAGTCGGCAGGCGTTTTCGGACGTAACGAGACTAAATTATTGGGACCATGTCCTTGTGACTGAGGAGCCTAATTGAGAACGCTCGACTTTGTCCCACTTCTTGATTCTTACGGTCTCGCCTGAACGACGTAATCGCATCGACACTTGGTGGCAGTTGTTCAATAAACAAAGCGCAAGGAAACATTTCATTATTCGATATGATTGACGAGCAACCATTAAACGCCCGACAATGGCTCGCGATTCAACCGCGCGAGACTTTTGTGGTTTACACGTGCGAAATACTCGAATTACACACGCGACTTTAATGTAGTTACGTTACACGACATTTCATAAATTGAGAAAGAGAGTAATTTCTTCCTTGGAATACATCGTGTCTTGCGCTTCAGGTCTAGTTCACGACAGAATTATACCGAAATAGAATTCTACTTGTAATTTCACATGCTATATAGTACAAAAATATTAAAAAATTCTCAGGTGTACAATTGGTTGCAAAACGGTTTCGACACAATCAAGTTGGGAGCTTACTGGATTGTCAAAATTGAAAGTCATCACCGACGGACTTGTGCAATAATACCGATGTTACAATTAGTAACATTATTAACAACACTAATAATAAATAATAATATTACTAATAATTGATAATATTAATTATATAATTACTGAGCAAACTCGTCAGCAATGACTCTTAATTTTAATATAGTTTGGTGTGCTCCCAAATCCACTTGACACAAAACGATTTGCACACTCTTTATCAAATAAAGTCGCAACGCTTCAAGATATTACTAACCAGTGTTAACGTATGTACATACACGCGTAGTAAATCGGTTGTGACACGAGCCGAAATAACGGAGTGTGACAATAAATTTAAAAAGAAAAATTTATTTTAAAGTAAGAGAATATTATATTTCCCAAGTAGTTGATAAAATATAGGATAAGGCGATAGTGCACATGTTAGCGCGATGACTTTCAATTATAACAACTTGAAAAACTGCGACTTTATCCGATAAAAAGTGTGCAAAAGTTTTGCGACCGAGAATATATGGATACGCAAGTGTCCACAAACGCGATTCCTCCGATATTTTCTCGCGAGTTTTCCCCTAAGAATTCCGCCACGACTTATAGATCAAGACAGGCTTATGTTAAGGGAACATCGGTAATATCGCGGAAGTCGTGTCGCGATTCGCCTGTAACTTCACTTTATAAATTCGCGCGACTGACGTAGTCTCTGGGGTGAATGATTAGATAGAAAAATATCGTTGCTCATGAGAACGGCAAAGAAACGCATTTGCGCTGCGGAGACGCAGCTGTGTACACACGTAATTCCTTCAAAGTCGACACGCGCTCTATTCCGTACAAGAACGGGCAATTTCCGCACATTAAGATGCACGACACGGTTTTAAAGTCGGCGCGAATTAGCGACTCGGCAGAGACTCGCGTTCCCTCGACTCGTGAGTCGATTCGCGAGAGTGTTATCGAGCGTTACTAGCGTTCGGTGATAGCGCGCGCAGGTTCGATCAGGCCGGATTATCTCGTCGGTGCGACGAGACGTGGCTGTAATTGCGTATCGGCTTAATTAACGTCCATTCGACCGTCCCGCTCGTATTTTTGCGCAAGGCTGCCCCCGCGAGAATCAAATATCGAGGCCCGCTAATTATAACACTATTCGTCAATAATGAAACGAACGGTCGATCGCTCGTACAGAGAGTGTACGAAAGTGTCTGAGTGAGCCAAACGTAGATAGTGCGCGGAGAACGACGAGTAGAGAAGATGTGTGATAAGATAGAATTTGAAAATAATGCGTCCTCACCTCCCGTGCCAATCGTCATATGGGCCTTTACTCTCAACTCTTTCTTATCGGTCTCCAAATGTGGTTTTTAAGCCCTTGTGATTGACTTTCAGTCACTTTTAGAGGCGCTCTTATCAGTAAAAGAGAGTTCACAGAGCATGAGTCATTCGCATCGGTGAACGATAAAATTATTATACGATCACAATAACGTCAATTTACTAATAAATGTTGCAACAATTGCAAATGTTACGCCATTATAAGAGATAAGAAGCTTATGTATTATGTATGCGCATTAAAAGTTCATGTATCGTGTGCCGCGGCGATAGCCTTCGTAATTCATACTGTAACTCGGCTTTTCCAAATTGGACGCGCACGTAATGCTCTCTGCTATTTTACGAACAGCGAAACTGTCCCACTGTGAACTCATGGACTCTCAGACCTTGCAGTTCGAACCAGTTAAATCGAGTTCGCTGCGCATTGAAGATGTGATTGGTCGAGCGCGTTAAAAACGCCGGGCGACATAGGAGCTAGCCAAATGTCGATTAAGGTGGACTCATAAAAATGCAAATGTTCAGTGGGAAAGTTTAACGACGGCCCTTCGCTGGCAGATTGAAACATGCGGGCGCTGAAGAATAAATTCATGTTGTACAGACAACAGGAGACGACTGTACCCGAGGTAATGAAATTTTAATCACCGTCGTATCGCAAATGCGACATCGCTCGCCGGCTACGCGCCGGGGGGAAATAAATAGCTGCATTATCGATAATACACCGACACTTTTGTTACAATGCCGTCGTTGCGAGATTTACTTATATTGTATATCGGCAATGATTGTAATAATGTGAATTTTCTCGGGAAATTTCGTATAAAAAAAGCTTTATTCCAAATTTTCGATTTGCTCTCTGAATTTCTTGGAGTGAAATCTCACTCAAAACACAAGTCAAAAGCGGCAGTATGTTCACTCGAAGCGACAGTGAAAATACTGTCACTCTTGCATTGCGAGAGTGAATGTTTCACTCGAGCTTTGAGTGGATTCACATAGGGTGCGTTTGGCGATAACATAAAAAAACTCTCGTGTGTACATGTAGATTAGGTCAAATTGAACAAAAAAGTTCTTCATCATCTTGCAAAGAACCACGCCATCACACAGATTTTTAGTTAATAACTAAAGAACATTTCCGAGCGAATTAATAACTAAAAATCCACACATGATTATTAAAAGAAAATAGAGAGGACTGTTCAATTTGCCCTAATCTACGAGCACACACAACCGCAGGCGTCACCATCACAACTAATCTATCGCGCGTTATTATTCGTCAATTTTCTTAAATCTATAACTCGTATTTTTTATTTAGTTTGACCTAATCTGCACGAGAATTTTATATGTTTCATCAGATACTCTATATAAGCGAATACAGTCGATTAAAGTAAATCGATTCTTGTGACGATCAACTGCATCAGATTGAATTTCGAATAAAATATTCAAATTCAACGAGTGAAAAATGACTCGAATGACTTGACCCAGATAGCACAAAATCTTCAGAGAATGTTCTGGAACGTTCTTAGGATGTATGAATGTCCTTAGAACGTCTTTAGAACGTCCTTTGAAGATTTGTGCTGTATGGGGATGAGTCACTCTACTTTTCGAATTACTCCAGCCAAATTCAGAGGGTATTTTCATGCTTTTCCTCGAAAGAACGAAGAAACACTCGAAATTGTTAAAATTAATTCAGAGTATCTTCATGCGGGGGATATTTCGAAGTAAACAGATTTATCTCTCTTCGAGTTGACTCCCGATTTATCGTCAATTCCCGTCTACCGCTCTTGTCGAATAACATTTGTCCGTACATCGCGTAAATCGAGGGAGTATCTCTGCGCGTCGGGCGGTGTACATTAATATACGAGCAACCGCACACACACGCATCGTAGGTGCTAATTCGTCCGGCGTCTAGCGCGGTTAATTCCAACGCTCGTTAAAATTCACGAGAGAAAGATAGCAACCCAGTAACGTGGAAAGGTCAAATGGAAGATAGAATGATCGTGAAATGTTGGATGAAGACCGTAACCCGTTGCGTCTTTAAATAGCCATCGTGAGACGAGAGCGGAAAACTTTTTCCTAAATTGTGCGAGCATACGGTGGCTTATCGCGAAAGATTAAGTATCTCTCGTATCGTCGGTATGTTTCAAGTAATATTGAACATTTTATCTTTATCGCGAAACTACAATTGTATAAAGTGGAGAATTTAACAACAAAAATTTAAAGGCTATTTTGCAAAAGAGAAAAAGTTAAAAAAGATATGTAAAATATAACGAGAAAGAGAAAGAGAGAGAGGGGGGGGAGAGAGAAGAGAATTTTACTCGATCACGAATTTCGTGCTAATTTAATTATCAGAATTAACTGGTAAATTTATTCATGATATCGATCGGACAACTCTGCAGCGTCGATTTTCTGTCGCTGGTATGTAAATTACTCGCCGCGCGTTAATTCCCGGATTAACGTGCGTTTCGAGGTTGTTTATTTGGATACTTGTCGACGTTTCGCTCGTAAGAGTATCGACGAATCACCGTCAAGGTTTTATTGTCCAATCGATCGCGTGATTCGGATGTCATAAAACAGAGAAATGGGCAACGTCGTTAATCCGTCGCGACGCGACGCGGCCGGTCGAACGAGACGAGAAATATCGCTCGATTTCAGACAACACGGACGCGAAAAAGGTATTCGTTCGGACTCTCTCTCTCTCTCTCTCTCTTTCTCTCTTTTCCGATAATATTATCTGAATGACGGCCGCATTAACGCAAAGTTATCGCGATGCATCATGGAGCCGTTACGGAACAGTGAAATTTTCTAACTGCGTGACAATGTTCCCAACTTGCCGCGAATATCACCGAGCGTTGCGACATGCTCGATGAAGGACGAGAGAGTTTATGGATAAACTTCAAGCCGAAACTACGTACAACCCTCGCTCTTCAGGTTGACTGTCAGTCGCGTACTCCCTCGCACTTCTATTGTATTATTCCCCGTAATTAAAAGCTGCCTCTCTCTTTCTCTTTCTTTCTCTCTCATTGTGATGCAACGTTCTGGACTTTCCGAACGATTGGCGTAATCATACGCACTCTACCCTGATTTTCCGTGCCCACTCATGTGGAAAATGCCTACATACAGAAAAACACTATTTTCTGCTAAGAACAGCAATTATTTAGTCTGTTTCTCTTTTCTTAAGTAATGGTTATTTTCAACGAGGAATATTTTCTTGATAATAGTCTGAAAATATACTCAAATATAAAAAAACTCATCTATCCCGCACTCTAGAGAAGAATTAATCTTCTTTATTAGAAGTCAACTCTATGTGGTAAGAGAAAACCGATTTTTTTTCTTTTTTCATTTAACATTCTTGTTTGAAGTGCTAAATTTACTAGAATTCAGAGTATATTTTATGAATAAAGTAATAAAAATAATAAAAATAATAAAAATAACAAGTAATAAAATTTGATGCTTGTGATGAATTTACATGATAGATATGCGAACGTGTTTCTTATGAAATACTTGAGACAAGTAACGCTTACTTGAACGTAGTACGTATTTTCCTACGTGTAAAAAATGAACAATGCAACTAAGCAGTTAGCGAATCAATCTCGAGATCTGAATCGGCTCAAAATCTCTCGTAACAACGATCAAAGTTGTTAAATACGATGAAATGATGCTTTGTCGTTTTTCAGCTTTGAAAAGTCAGATTGAATTGGCTAAAGAGAAAAGGACTGAAACGATGTCGCTTCGCGCGAGAAAAGTCTACTGTCCTAAGAAATTTTTCGTATTTTATTATTTATATTACTATTATTTATGTTCGAATCGGTATCTCGGCTAGATGGGGACAACTTTATTACGCCGTTATTACCGTCGTAAAAATCGCGCTGTCTGATTTTTACGACAGAATGCTCCTCGGTTTCATTTGTCTGGCACGCATGCCCGACGGTAATCGTGTTTTCTTCTCACTTGCAGGGCGCTATACTGACGACCATGTTGGCGACACGGAACTTTTCCAGTAAGTATGATACACAGGGTGAGTACCTCCGGCCCTCTTCAGCGCTACATGGACCACGACAGACAGTACTTTTATACCTCCTGTTAAACTTTATGTCCCCGTGTTTCTGTCTACGAATTCGTCCACCCGAACTCTCTCCCACTCCCCCTTCCGTCGTCATTCGTCTTGCACTCTCGCCATAGAGGATCTGTTCATCTGCCTTTTCGCTCTTTTCAAGAGGTGCTTCATGATATGGTCGTGCGCGCGATATTGTCGTGCCGACATTACCCATTCGGCAGCACGAAATCGACGAACGCGCGATTCTCATTCCTCCGTGATTCTCCCGCCGGTCAAATTCGACAAGCAGCCGCGAATTTTTTTTCAGTTTCCGTCGACGTGACGACGAAATCGGCGTCTATTTTACTCTGGAAGTTAGGGGACCGAGAGAAGAGTAGACCTTTCTTCAATAAATTCCGTTTAATGGATCATTTCGAAGTGTAAATTCGACAATAAAATTGAATCGCGTCGGAACTGCGTTTAGAGAGCATGAGAGCTTTCACGGGAAACGACCGCAGAATGGAGCACCTGCGGACATTCTTGCTCGTGCACAGAAACAAATTAGAGTCCCTTTCGTTGACACTCTCTCGTGGTCGAAGGAGCGAGGTTGAGCAAACACCGCGAGGGATCGAAGGGTACTCGATTTTCCGGAAATCATCGTCGGCGTGGCTTTCGCACTTAATTAGACGCTTATCAGGCAAACAATCGCGTTTCATCCTCGCTCGCTCGGCACATTGGTTATCACGACGATGTTCATCCACACCTCGTGTACCTCATATAGTCAATGCACATGGCTCGCACCTCATATCCTGCAAGGACCGTGGCACGTTACCCAGAAAGCAAGACCGTTTGCTCTGAATTAACGCGCGTCGCGACAGCCGTACGGTGGCGAAAGAGTGGCGAAAGAGTTCAGGGAAACGCATGCACGTTTGTCGCGAGACAAGAATTCTGGGTAACGGAAATTGTCGTCGCAGTGGACTCAAGCAGTTTTCCTTTTCATCGACGTCTCATCGTTATCACGTTATCATCTCGTTCGTTACAATTTATGCAAATCATTGAGTCACGCCTCGTCACTTTCGGGTTAGGCTCTCGATCGTCCAGTATCGCTATAGACGTCGCTCATTATTAATTACAGCACCTGGGGATCCCTGAAAGCTCAGTAAAACCGAGATCACTGTTCAATCGACGCACTCGCCTGTTTGCCAAACAGATTTTATCGTCCTCACGAGACTTGTTATTTTCTCTCTTTCTCTCTCTCTCTCTCTCTCTCTCTCTCTTTCTCTCTCTCTTTCTCTCTTTCGATCGTTTTGCCAAGCGTACTTTTCCGACTGAGAGCCTCTTGCGGAAAATGTTGTCTCAGAAAGATGAAATGTTCAAGTGCCGATCGTTATCTCAATTATTACGAGATCATTTATGGTAAAGTCTCTGCGACACTGTCTGTTAACACGTTCACTGCTGCGCTGATTTTCGCTGATTATTCAATGCTCAATTCGAGCTTGAATTATCAAAGATAAAGATTATATTGCAAATAAATTGCATCTCGAGATGTATATTTGGTTAGCTCGTTTCATTGACTCTCTATCGACCGTATACTCAATTTGGTACACGCAGTTGGTTACGTTTTACGTGTAAATTAATGAGACGCGGAATATTGTAGCGTCAGTTACCGGTGACCGGCACACTACAATGCAGCAGCAGTCGACGTGTTAAACTTGTGAATGAGAAAGAGCAATGCCTGAGTCGAAATTTTATTTTCACACTAATCGTGCAAGCTTTGTCAAATTTGTTGAAGGATTATTTTTTAATACTGCAAATGGTTATAGTCTTGTTGAGACTTGAACAAGTATTTATTTAAGAGTTGTTAAATATTGAATTATTTCAATAGTCTATCTGTATTTTTAGTCTTTTTCAATCTTCAGTTGCAATAAGCGATGTATTGTGTAACTTACTTAGATAAAACGTATGTATAACGCGACAAGCAAATATCAAAATAATCAGATTAAGAGGAGCATAGGTGAATAAAACAACAAATTTTCTTCTCTTATAATCTACTATTATTTTCTACTAGGACTTGAAGATTTTCAAAAGAGATGAAAAAGAAATTAACCTCGTCGCCGCTGCATCCTGTGTTCCATTCTGGGGTAGCGGCTTCTGGTCATTTTCGTGACCAGGCGCTCAATGGTGTCACACACAAAATAACGTGTCGATCGGAAACGCGGAGTTAATTAACGATTGTACGTTAATCAACGACAATTAATGCACCTGACAAATGCTGCGCGTGCAATCGTCCTGACAATTTCACACTTTGGCTATTTCAAAGATCCGTTTGGAAAGCGTCGATTGTCATGATCGCTCAACCGTTGGGTGATGATGGTTGGAAGGTGACGTCACACAGCCCTTTTTGCTCATTATTTTGATACGTGTCGCGCACTTGTCGGAGTCATTACGACAGTCTCGAGTCGATAAACGACGCGCATACCACGTTGTTTACAATTCTCATCGGGCCACCAAAATATATTTCTTCCACTATTAAAAATATTTAAATATTATAATATTTTAATATTATAATATTTAATCGGATTCTCGTCAGCATCGAGCATGTGTTACTTACATATTACAAAGAATATTTCTAATTTCTGACAGTTTGACATAGAATCGTCGAGAATCAAGAGTCGAAATTTAGAATCTTTAGAATTTTAAAGCTGACATAGATCTTCATTTCTCATTTGATAAATAATCATAACTTTATGAATCTCTGATTATTTATCAACTTGCTTGCATTTCTTGCAAGAAAAGGTACTCTTCCAATTGACTGGATACTAATTTGTAAATATATATTTATAATTAACTGTATTCTTTATCAAAGATCGTAAATAATTCACAACTACAAATATCGATCCAAATCTCGCACAAGTATTGAAATTTGTTTCTCTAATAACGCTCCTTAGTATCTTAAACATCTGGCTCTTTAAATCTGTCAACACTTTTTTTTCCACTTCTGTCTAGCCTTGTTTTTATACCGAATTCCCATTGTTTATACAATTTCTTTCACATCTTCTAGGAATATACACATCCTATCAAAATTTTTAGTGCCATCAAAAGAATATTCATAAAAGAATCATAAATAAAAGAAATTCATTATTTGATTTACCCATTAATCTCATTATCGCCCATATTATGTATTATATATTTAATATTTGCTTGTCTCACGTATACTTTATCTACAGCTGAGAAAATTATGTAATCAATACATTGCTTTTTGAAAACAAGTATAAAGATTATATTAGAATATTGGAAAATATAATAAAATATTAAATAACTCTAGAAAAAGTGCTTTTCTTCGAGTCTCAACATGAAAAAGACGGCAGTAACCGTTTGCAGTGTGTTAAGGTAGGACCATAGTTTATATATAATATTATATTTTCTCCATTGACATTGCAAATCTATCAGTATACTGAGAAAAATATTAAATTAACAAATATTTATGTGATGGATGAATGCGAATTTAAGATTCACTTAAATAAAAATTTTCTTCATTTAAACCGAGGATTATTTACTTTAACCCAGTAAACAATACTCGATTGAAATGAAAAGAATTTTGATTTAAGTAAATATGTATCCATCTGATAAATAGTTATTAATTTTTAGATATTTTTTCTCAGTATGTTTGTTTGTAGAATCAATGTAGAGAAAATTTCGACTCTCTGGTAGAATTTGGAATTTTGCAAACTTTCGAAAGTCTATCGAATTCGTCCGCGATCTTAGCGTAAAAGCCATTGGGTATTTTCTTTGCACATCACAAGATGCATCGCGACGTTGCTCGTGTCGTCGATAAAATTGGCAGGAGATGCAAAGCCTATATACGCACATTTCACGGCGCGCACTCAACGAGTGAACAATAATGGTGCACCGTTTTCGCTTGGATGTTTTACTGGCTTTTATCGATCCTCGAGAAGGAGACACGTAAGGAACTCGTTAACACGTAATGTGTGGTAAACGTGCGGGAACATCCGCATTGGTCGATCGGTCGTCGTAGTGGTGGTAATGGTGGTGGCCAATATCCAAAAACCGAATATGAGATGAAATCAATCATGACGCAATTAGTAACCGGTATTACGGAGCCTCGAATGAACGTGCCGCGTTCATTGTGAAGCTCGTCAAAGTCAGCGCAGAATAATCGATCGATCCGATCTTTGCGATCCTAAAATAGACCGCAGTCAATCAACTTTCCTTTATCGATTGATTTTTTACACTGTTACAGTCGATCGGAATCGGTTAACCAACACAGTGAATCGCAACACACGCATTCGCGTTACGAACACTTTATTTTAGATTATGCTACTTTATTATCGTAAGAAACGCGCGTTCCGTGTGTAAGCGCGAGTCCCGAAAAATTGTTTTATCGCGGATTTGCGAATGATTGGTGATAAATTCGAAAAGAAACGTGTAGTCGCGAAGATCTTCGAGGGATCGAAACGAAAGCTCAACTGTTTCGGTCCACTAGCGAAATATCCCCTCTACGAATGTACGTTTTTCTCAATGTTAACTATTTCCTCTTATTCGTGCCCATAATTTCCAAACATCTTTTCACCTTCAAATTTACACATCTGCCATGTCTCTTTTTCTCAAATTTTATTGAATAATTTAATTGAATTTTCAACGCTCAAAATTTTGAAACTCGCTGACAAATTAAATATAGTCTGATAAAATGATGAGAACGCAAATTATTTAATTTTTTTTCTTAAAAAAAATAACGCTAATTATTATTAAAAACATATTTCAGATTTGCATAGTTCATCATCTTTCTCCAAGGATCTTTTTGAGCGTTTCAATTTGGAAACTATTGGTCGACAAATGTGGGCACAGTCCTAAATTTAGAGCAAATTGTGTTTTATGACCCTTATTCGTGCTAAGCATTTGATATCCGAGATGTGATATCGGTGGATACAAAAATTACTGTTATTAAAAAAGCATATTTAAGTTTTTTATCAAGTTATGTAAGGAATATATATATATTAATTACGTAGATCATTATTTTATGCTTTCAAGATAAAATTGGGACACGTTGCATTGCTAGTGGAAAAACTAGACAGTAGAGTCGATAAAGCGGATAGATACAATACATACGATATAATAGAGACGAAAATATCAACAGAAAAATTACTTATTTGCATTTATGTCTTTAAAACAAGTATGTTACGAATACGAGAAATATCACAGAAAAGTTATTACAAAGATAGTAAAATAATCATACAAATTTTTCAGTAATAAAATCAGCGAAATTCTCTCGATTGCGGTTTTCGTCGCAAGTAGCGTCGGTTGGTTCAATTATTAAAAAAAAATAGAGAGTGTTTCGTTTTGAAAGGCGAGCACGAATACGGGTCATTACAGGCATTATGTATATATATATATATATATATATATATATATATATATATATATACACGTACGTGTCTCGCTATTATTTGCTCGACTAGCGTCAATACACACGGGCTCATCCCACATCCGTAATAGATGTTTGACAGATAATACGTTATATATAGCATATGCATCTACATACATATATATATATATATATATATATATATATATACATATATGCACATATGCGATAACAAACTGAGACAAACGGCGTCCCTCTATAGTATGCCTTGCCCTCGCCCCGACCCCGCCCTTTTTTTAGATTGACAAGTAGCTAAGCATCTTGCATTCGTAGCAACGATTACACGTATTAACGTGTCTGTAACACACGTGTGTGTTTTACTTTTTAATCAGTCGGTGTTAGAGTATGTATATACGTGTGTATGTATATATCTCTCTTTTTTCGTACTCTTAATTATTCCAAAGACACATAGTCACACGTATCTATACAAAATGTCGAGATTTTCGGTACGGTTGGCCACGTGGGTCACCGGATTAAACGAACGAGTCAAGCTACGAATCATCGATGGATTCGCGAATCTCGCGCGCTGGCCGGTATTCGCGGGATATCCCGCCTCTTTTCCCTGTGCGTAAGGAATGAAATCCCTGTTTGATAGGAAGTAAAAAATCGAATTTCCGTTTCTTTTCTTCCTTGGGAGAGCGAGCGAGTGGAGAGCGCGGATGATGGCATGATCCGCTATTCAATACGGGATATTCCGCGGCTCTTGTCTTTATTTTGTCACGATTGGGATCGACCGTACGCTCGAAAAAGTGGTTTTGCAGTCGCAAAAATTTTCCAATTGGGGTTCACTCGAAATTGTATATATATATTTGTCACGGTGTGTTATGTAAAATGCTACATAAAAGTACACACTTAAAAAATTGTTTCGTTGATCCAGGTAATATTCTAATTCCTTCATTTTCGCACCCACCTAAATTTGCTTATAGATATTGCTAGAGTGCTGTAAATTCTATGTACCGCAGACAATTTTCTAGCGGGTGTAAGAAGCAGTGATAAATTATAACTGTGATATTTAGAATTCTACCTAGCAAAATAATTTTTTGAGTGTGTATTTTCATGTAGCATTTTATATAACACACTGTGACTGTACACACATATATACATATCTGTATATATGTGTATATGTATGTTCGTATATACATACAATTTTGAGTAAACCCCAATCGAAGAACTTTTCTACGTGCAAAGAGACCTCGTTGAACTTCGACATTTTATCGGCGTACTACACGGCTTTATTTTTAAACAGCGCTATGCATTTGTGCAAGCCCTGCGCGACGGATATGTACAGAATTTTTTTTATCGCGGATCGATCCTTAATTTTTTTCGAGCGCTCTGAGTTGAATTACAACGGAAAGAAAGAGAGAATGGTCGTCCATCGTCTCGCGACAGATAACGCAAGAGTTATGTTATTTAATGCACACGCTCGATTGCATAGACGACGACTTTATATCGACGTCTCGCGTGCGCACGATAGTTCTCTCTTTTCTTCCTCGCGTCCTGGGAGAGAATCCCTTCTCGCCAAGCTTCTTCGCAAATATTCGCGAATATAAATATTTTTCTCGCAAATATATAAACATATAAATATTTCGCAACGCGTTTGGCCCTGTATTTCGTGAATCGTTTTGGCGCGGTATATAACGCACGGCATTTTTATTTATACGCGAACGGCTGTTGCCTTTCACACGCCCACCGGGCCTTTGTTTCGGCCGAGTCCTTTGTTCGAGCAACTGCGAAACAATTAACTCTTCGTCCTCGCGCGTCTCGAGCTTGCTCAGAGCCTCGTCTTGCCGCCCTCTCGCGAGAGTCGTCGCGCCGGAGAGAGAGTGAGAGAACTTTGACTTTAATTAAATTTATTTCATCGCCTTGAGCCGCTGACTCTCCAACTCGAAGCTCCTCCAACTTGTCCCCTCGGTATGCGCGACTCCGTTCCCTACTTTGAATTCGCTTTTTGCTTTCGGGCCTGTCATCTCGGGGGCTGCCATTTCGGGCTGCTGGCGCGTTGTTATCGCGAGAATCGGCTTTTTAGAGCTCTCGAGACCGAGGGCGTGCAAAGACCAACGGGCGAGACATACAAATCGGCAGCATCCGTTCGGTCGGAGAAGCCTCGTGAAAAAGCACTCCCGAAGAATTTACGTTCCACAAAATGTTTAAATGTAGGTCACTAAAAAGATGAGTGTTTCCGACGTATCGCTACGATTATACGTGAGTTCTTTGGAATATCCCGTACGTGCTGTACGTAGCGTATCGTGCAAAATTCCGACACGCTCTCTCCACCGACGGTGAACGGAAGAAACGGTATATTACGTTCTACGGTATTGCGCTAATAAATCTGGCGCGAAGCCGGCTCAAAAAGCGAGCTCGACTCTCAGCTTCCACCGAAAGATGGAAGCCGAGAGCCGAGGAACCTAGAACGGAGATGGGGGTTTAGAAGCTTGGCGATCGCGGCTGAGCAATATGTGTCCAAATTTCTATTGATTCTATTCTATCTCACGTGGCTGCACGGCGTGATCCAAATCAAACCCATGGAATTGGCACACAACGTTTCCCCCGCGCAAAAAAGAAACCAATCGATCAGTTCCACGTGATCCAGCACCAGCCGTGAGTAAACGCGACCTTAAGCGGCACCCTTTCGCTCTCTTGATCACGGCGAAATATGTGCGAGACAACCTCTGGCAAACACACCCGCGGGATCGTTGCGATCAACCGCGCGCGTATCTTTGTCTCGCGGGATCGGTCGCAGGGGATGCTGGCAACATTTATCGATTTAACGGCTATATTGAATTTCTCGCGAGAAAACTTCAGAGAGAGAGAGAGAGAAAGAGAGATGACCGATAAGAGATGGTTGTTGATGTGAATATTTAAACTGTGGCAGGATTTTTCGCAACATTTAAAAAGAATAAATACGTAATTAATCTGTACAATCCGAAAAACTACAATAATAGTACAAACTCATATTTTTTTTATCAATCTACTCTTTGACATATATGAAAAGTTCTCGTTCAAGTTCTATTTCAAAGACCGCAAAAGTAAAAAAAATCCTTGACTATAAAAGAGTTAATTAACTAGGACAAAGTTGTTAGATTAATTAATATCACAGTAACTAACCCGCCCGGGTGATCACAAGATGTCAAGAGGATTAAATCAGGGGAAGAAAGAGTGGGGTGTTCACGGTAACTTACATTTTCTAGAGGTTTCTAGGTTTGTAACTGTGCAAAATTTGGTCCAGATCGGTCAAAGAATTTAGGGGTTAATAGGAAACATATAGAGACACACTCTATTTTATACATATAAATAATAATTAGAATATAGGATCGGTTAAACGTGGAAGGTGGATTCATGGTGGTGCAGGTCTGGGAAAAATATTCGGCGTTTACATCGCCGAATATCGTTATCCTCTCACAGTTTGAATATTCGCACCACAACCGCGTGATCGGCTTTCATTAACCTTTTCTCTCCTTCAATCGGCGGTATATCCAAGAGCCTTGTTTATGCAACTTGTTGGCTTCTTTTCTATCGATCTTTACAGTGGATACCGATATTCGGATGGGACAGTAAACGTCGAATTTGCTGTCGAATCGAGGCATCCCCAGCTACATCCGATTGCGCGTCGTGTTCGCGACATTAAATCTCGATTACGTCGTAACCGTAATTTGCGCCGTTGCTCGCGCATCACACCCGCTCGTCCCGCCATCATCTATATGCGGCCGATGTCGTATCGTTAAAAAGGGAAACGCGATCGTTTCCGTGCCGTTGAATATAAAGTTATAGCGCGTAAATGTACTTCTCGATCGATTTCGACTACCACGATAATCCTCGGCGTTCTTCGGCTTTGTTCTCGGTTTTACCGGCGACACGCAAGATAGCGCTATGTCATCGATGATAATTATCGGAAAAAATCGCCTCTTTTCCTCCCTTCCCTCTTCCCCGAATTCGTATCGGATCGTCAGCGATCCGAGCGCGCCTTTACCATAGACAATTGCGATAATCGCGACGAGTTTTAAGGGTCCTCCGCAAACGATCATCGGTCGATTGATCGACTCGTCGAGGATTTCGCTCATTCATTATTCTCCGATTGCTATATACCCACACATCCCTGGTGCTCGTCGCTCTTGTTCTCTCCACGTAGGCAGCATGTATCCGAGATTACCTCGGCAGCGAGAAAATGAAGATTTCCCATGCTCGCACATGGTGTACATAATGTCGCGTAATCGAGTTTTACGCGCAAGAAGCTCTATGCGCTAGAACAACAGCCGCGAGTTTCGCGAGTTCCACAGGTCGGATGAATTTAGCGCGAACAAGTGTGTGTACGTTGTAATCGTGATAGCAAGGTACTCCGATTTCGCGCGTATCACATGGAGTTGGCTCGATACGCGATTTACCGTTTATATACTGCAAATTACTCGCTCCGCGAGTGTGCGTTAATGAAAGAGAAACGATCTTGCGTTAATTTCTTTGATCTGATCGATTATACGAAGAGGATATTATATAGTTTCTTTTTCATGTAAATTTCTCTCAGCTTTACTACGTTTCTCGTAGCGCTGGATTATTAGTAAGATCTATCTTGCCAAAGAGTGTAGCAAATTTCACTAGAAACGCAACAAATTTTTCAATAGCACATTTCAGTTCCTGATTCAATAAATGGCACATATAAAATGAAAAGAGATAGTACAGAAATTACTGTAGAATATCGATCTATTGGTCGCTTGCAAAATTCTCTTACAGTAATTCTTAACATAAAACCATGTAGATAATTACATCTCTCTCCAAATGCGTACGATATTTCCCGACATCGCAACGACACGAACGTTTCAATCGCGAATTACAACGCGCATTTCTCGCGCCCATGAATTTCGGACGCCGCGAGTAAATTATGTATTTCTACCTCGCGCGAGGATGGCACGCGAATTACGTATGGGTTTATGAATCCCAAACTGCGCGTAAGGCCTCGAGGGCTTCCGGGAAATCCATGAATCCATGAATTCCCGAGCTAGGGCCGTTCTTTCTGCCCATCCCTTGAGAGAACGCGAGCGACCAGCTTGACGAATAAATCTTTCTTTCTCTCTCTCTCTCTCTGTCTTTCTCTCTACCCATTTCTCTCTACCTCTTTTTCTCTCTTTTTCTCTCTTTTTCTCTTTTTCTATCTACCACTACTATATCTATGACTGATTTTTTTTGACAAAGGTTGACCGCTGTACGCGAAGTGGGTCGGAGGTACAAAATGGATGCGCTCCATTCTTGCCACGATTTTTTTCCGATATCTCCTCGATCCGATAGAGCAGGACCCGAGTGATGAACGATATATATGCCGCGCGCACACACGAGTCCTCGAGTACACGACGATACACACGATACAGTCGACGATATTGGATCGTAGGGGACGAGCGATTCGCGCGATTCGAAGTCTCTGCTTCGAGTTTAGCTCCGGCGAGAAAATGGCGTTTACGATTCCGAATGTACGGAGCTCCGTACATTCGGAAACAATGCGAAGGCAAGGGAAACAATCTGGCGAAAGATATCCGAGAACTGTAGACGAGAGAGACACGCCTCGTGTAATAAAATTATTTCAAAAGTACTTGGCCCTCTCCTTGACCCCGTAAATGGTAATTTATTCCAAGTGAGAATACCGCGTATTATGAAAGCTCGTTTCGCTCGCTGTGCTCGCTTGCAATCGCGAGATCCGCTTTAGCGACTTGCAATTGCAAGAACAATGCATTGTTGTTTAAGCCGGAGGCCGAAAGATTAGATGTTTCGGTGTCCTTTTATCCGGATACGGCACGTGGGATATAGCGGGAGGGAGAGAACGCCTGGAACGCCGCCGAGACTCCGCCGTGCGAATCGTATCCTCCCTGTCTGTCTGCATTCTGTCGCATGTGCTCTCGCTTTTCGCCTCGCTAATTCGCATTAACTGTATATGCCCGGCCGTGCTTTTTACGCGCCCAACCCTCAGCAATTTCGCTTCGCGCGCGGATGCGTTTGCACGCGTTTTAACGCGTCACAGCACAGCACACGGCTCGACTGTTCTCGCACACTACAAACTCACCGCTCTTTCACCTCTTTCTTCCTCCTCTTTCTTTCTCGCTCTTATAACTTCCTCCTCACCGATCGCACCATTTTAGTAATTTACTCGAAGGACTCTGTCCTTCGAGCTAGAGCCGCTAGATCTAAATTGCTTGGCTAATTGGCAAATCAGACCGATACTTGTAGATAAAACCGTCTCAAAGGGCGACAGAAGCAAATCTTCGTAAAGTCTTGCAGCTTCTTTCGCCTCTTTCTTTTTTTTTTTAGCGAAAAAAGTTTTTTACCTGATGATGAATTTTCAAGATGTAGCTTCGGGAACGTTCTGCCGATCGATCTCGTTTTCGGGAAATTCCGAAACGATACGGAGAAAATTTCAAGAGACACACACAAACGTACGCTTTGACAGCGATTTCAAAGAACTGAAAAAGAATCATCTGCTGCCGATCTCTCGGCTATTACGCGTTAAAAATACATACAAGCAATAACGGTTCGTTACTTGTCAGATGTCAACGCGATTCCCTCTTTCTTTGTTCCTCTTCTCTTCTCCGTTGCGCGAATTCTCGGTGACGCTTCATTTCACGCTTGTATTTCTAGCGGTTCGAGCACTTCCTTCCGTATCGACTCGCTCTTATCGAGCGAAACAGCCAGCCGTCTTTTGATGCCGTATCCTCGCAAACAACTCGTTTAATCCTGAGAATACTAAATCGAGTTATTTTGCTCACCGTGATACTATCGTGGGAGAGCGCTAATTCCTTAAGCGGCAGTATTTTACATCGCGAAATGAAACGCGTTCGTGCAAAAGTCGTCCGGCAATAGGATGAAAATTATGATCTATTCTGACATAAACATATATATATACATACATACTTACATATGTATGTTTATATATATATATATATATATATATATATATATATATATATATATACAGGGTGTCCCGCCACTACCGCATCATCTCTTAAGGGCGGATTCCTGAGGTAATTTGAAGAAAAAAATCCTAATGCAAAAATGTCGAGGTTATAATACTTTTTAAATTATAAACGATTAAATTTGACTAATTATAAAGGAAAGTAACCAAAAGCGACATACCTCTATATCTCATATATTAAATATATTTTATCGAAACTAATATAAACGTAATCCGTTTTATCAGTTAAGTCATAAAAAATGCATATATTTCTTGTTCCTTTATATGCTAAATTAGCAAATATTGAGTTTTAAAAATTCGCAAGTTTTCTATGATTTTTATTGACAAATTACGTAGACTAAATAGCGATAATTATCATTTTGTTCAGTATTAAGTTCTTCTACATGCATTTGGCTTTTTAATATTTTTTTAATATTTTTACCTTCATCACTTTTTTACTGTATAACTTGAAAATTTGTATGAGAATGTGTCTTAAAGTGACATACTTACAGTATGCGATACTCTGTGACTAACATAACTTGATTAATAACCTCCCATTGTGACGTGACATTATAAAGTTTATTATAAAGTTTAATTTTATTTAGTTTAAAAATATAACACATGTAAAATATGTGAGAAAATGAAAAAGATGGAAAAAGATATGTATTTATTTAATTATATTTCCCTTTTATAACATTATATTTTGAATAAATGAATATTACAACCATTAAACGCTTTAATGAACTATTTATTATCAAATATTATCATATATGCGACATATTATATAAATTCCAATAAGTATGTTGCTTTTGGCACTTATTATATTGATACGGAAGTTCCATACATACAACAGCAACGTATGTAATAATAATTTGCCTTTTCTATCATTTAAATAAACTTATCGTAAAATTTAGTAACAATTTCGTCAAAATGTTATGAATAAAATATCACACAATACATTTATGAGAATAAATCAGCACACTTTTGACGTTTCTTTCAGAGATTTACTTAAAATTAATTTCATATCTTATGCAAATTCTCATGTATGTGCATGCATATGTATCATTGTGTGTTGTACCGTACCTGAGCTCGCATACTTTAACCAATATAATTGGACAACTTTAATCGTTTATAATTTAAAAAGCCTTAACATTTTTGCATTAGGATTTTTTTCTTCAAATTACCTCAGGAACCCGCCCTTGAGAGATAATGCGGTAGTAACGGGACACCCTGTATATGTATATTCCCCGTGTGAGCCCTATTAAAAGAGAGCAGCGTTCAGCTATTTCTCCAGGGACTCGCGCCAACTTACCCAGAGATAAAGTCAAAGTTGTTTTTAACTTCACTCGAGACACACCTCGCTTCTTTCGTTGTTTCCTTTCCTCCTATAAACGTGCTTTCTTCTACAAATTGAACAGAACACGGTGACCTTTAGCAGTCTGCTTTTTATATCTTGAAAGTGCATCCTCTGCAGATAAACGACGGCGAAATGATTCAACGGTGTCGATGCTTCAACGACTGTTTATTGAGGCTCTGGGTACTCGTCGCGGCCATGTTGGATTGTGATGTCAGAAGTGAGAAACGACACACTGAAAATTCTTACGTGCTATTTCTAAATAAAAAGATACTCGTGTGCAAGGACATCTGAGATCGTTCGAGCATATTCGTGAAATAATCCGAAAATTATTCTTTTTCCTTGATAGTCAATAAATAGTCATAGAATAAACGTGGCAGAATTATGAGGAAAAGTAGGTTAAAGAGGAAGAATTTATGTCGCGTTGATTTCACGTCTATTTAGGTTGACTGTCAAGGAAGAAGGATACAAAGAAGGAGCGCATTTTACAAGTGTGCTTAAGCGGTCGAGAGTATTCTTTTATAAAAATATATCTTTCTATTTGAAAATGGCAAGAATTTTGGATATGTGTTCTTTCACTTCTGACGTTACAATCCAACATGTCCGAAGCGAGAGTATCCTTAATGCATACATAATAACCGCTACATCTCGCGCAGCGAGAATTCCAGCTATTTTGGACTCATTCTTAGTTATATATTCTTAGTTAGATGACTAGACCAGGTTCCGTTTTTCTCGGGACACTGCTTTGTCGCGGATTTGACCAAACTAAACCGTACCGGTTTAGAGGATTTTTAAAATGCTTCTGACAAAGAGAAAAACTTTCTTAAGAAAATTCACAGCTCTGATAAATGCAGTAACTTTGCTTTTTCTTCTTAATTTTAAAAATAATAATGGTTTCGTCTTAGCAATAGTTTCTATTTTGACGGTGTGCAGCAGACTTTTGTCGTTCAATTATTTTTCATATACATTTCATGTAATTAAAATATTATTTTATTCCGTACATGTATATCTAAATAATTATTCCTCCTCTTATTTATGAAGTATCCCGAACTTGGGACAGGAAATCTGGTCACCTTATCTTAATATTTTCAGGGTTTTCCCGAGCGCTCTCGATATACAAATGTTCGGTTGTCGAATTGTGTTACGTTAATATTGCGTTTATTCGGTATTATGGCACGGCCTGTTGTAAATATTCAATTATTATTCAAATGATTAACGGCGCGACTCGCGCCGATGTGCCGTCATTAATGCTAATATTAATCGTTTCGGTTTTCGTTTCGCGTCCGTTATCACAGAGAGTGTGTGCGTAGAAACTGACTAACCGACTTGAAGCGTTTTCAGTCCTTATGCGGCGTGTCTATGCGGTGACACTACGACACTGCATCCAATTGCACGCATTTGGCATGCATTTACACACATCTTGCATTGCTTCGATGCCTTCGCATATCTAGCTAAACCTTCGGAAAGTCCGCGACCAATGTTATTATTTCCCTTTTCTTTTCTCACGCCTGTTCCTACCAACGGCGCGATTGAACCTTAACCTGCAGTCTTGAAGTCTGAGTAGAATTTAAATTCAGCGTAAGGTTTAATCGCGCGCCGTTGGTAGGAGGAATAGTAGTTTGATCTATCGAAAAACAATCTCGATGCTCGATTGAGAATGAGAGACATCTTGAGGGTGTCTGCGATTTTGCTGGATAAACGAAGGCGGAGGGCGCACTTGTGATAAGTTAAAGAAATCAGACCTAACCTAACCTAATCAGTATCGATAGCACGAATTATACGACTTGCGGCAGCATGAACATTTGAATGTTGAACCTTACCGCTGATTCGTTTTGTGTCTTTCTTTTCTCTCGATTCCACTTATTATCCGGGAAGCGATTACTTCCACCACATTATCCACGATCCGACGCACAGAACCCGTTTATGTGTCTTGATCTCCGGCGATTAGTTGAGTCACTCAATCGCCGTTTGTGTCGTATGTTATTGTTTTTAAATGTATTCTACTATTTTTTTTTTTTTTTTTACTAAACTCGTACTTTTTTTCTTCCTCTCTTTCTCTCTCTTCCCCTCAGGGAGGCACTTATTATTTAGCAAATTATAGACGCAAATTATAGACGAGCTCCCACTTGAATCCCGCATGTTCAGGACACGAATGATTATTATTTTACGCAATGACGTTAAGGAGAAATATTGATTGTTCATTAGGTCGTTGAATTAGCGGATGCAAACCGGACTTAGATGGCTCGACAGAACGTGCAAGGAACGTACGACGCATTTGAAACGCTAAAATGAATATTGTAGTGACTATTTCAAAATAGTAGCGTATCACGAGTTTCTTGTCGTTTGCGTCATTTTCCGCGAGTTCAAAGACTACGACTCGTAAAGCTGTAGAACTTAATTGCTCGCGAAAAGCGCGGAGAAGAAATCGCGATTATAACGAGTCGGGAATTGCAACTGCCGACGTTATCGGGAGCGAGAACGCAGAATAATGTGGAAATCCGTGATTACTCGCTGCTGCGTCGTCGGTCGTTCGGACGAACGAACGAACGAACGGACGGATTTAATTAACATTTTATTTCGATGCGCACGAGCGAGCAGCACAGTTCGCAGCGGCGCCTCCGTGTTGCGTTTTACGATCAATGAGGACTCGCGGAAAGAGGAGCTCACTATCCTCTTTCTCTTCCTCTATTCGTGTCTGGCGTTCTGCTCCCGGAAAGCGGCCGCCAGTTTCAGATTAATATTCGCGGCATCTGATGCGAATTTGTTCTTCTTTTTTCTGCCTCTCTCTCTCTCTCTCTCTCTTGCTAATCGTCGCATTGAGGAGGAGCGTTCAGCGAGAGGATCGCGACGCGGCAGTTTCCATGTTCCTTCCACGTTCAAGAGCGTTTACTCCAGAAATAATATACTCGAGGCACATTTAAACCGTGAAACGCTCTCAAGAGCGTGTCCCGATGGGAGCACATCGAGAAACGGATCTAAATAAACACCCAGAATCCCAAGTGGACTCGCCTGCGATTCAGTCGCCTCCATTCGTCCTTCTGATCCGTATCCTCTCAAAATCGTCCCATTTTGCAACGGTGTGCTCTCTCTCTCTCTATCTTTATTTCCCGTCCTCTTCCTTTCATTTTTTTCACTTTGTCTCTTCTTCCTCTCTGATTCCTACCTCACGCTCTCTAAGAAGACTCTCTGCTCTATCTCTCTCTCGACATCTCTCTTCCGTTTCTACTTTCCTGATACCGATTTACTGAAACGCTCTGCGCACTCCAGGTCGAAGCATCATCACGAAGAAGGGCGATGGCTCTCAAGTGAAGGAATCCACCGATAGCAGCACAACGATTGAAGACGATGACGTTAAAGGTAGGAGATCTCGTCTTTTCTTGCGCGTCGCGTCTAATTCTCTCTTTGTCTCTCTCTCTCTCTCTCTCTCTCTCTCTCTCTCTTTCTCTCTCTTTTTATTCGTGATCAGAAATCGTGCCGAATTTTCTCTCAGTTGTTCGTAGTTATTAACGAACTAGTTGTATAGGTTATCTCGGCACGATAACAGGTTGATCTTTAGGATCAAGTTTGATTTCGCGAATGCTCAAAGGTGCAAATAGAATCGGATGAGCCGACTTTCGATCGTCAGAGATCCGATATACGTACCCATACATACGTGAAGATGTATAAATATCTGAGACCTTTTTGCGCAGATATTTATGCGCATCAACTCAATGCTTATGAGCATCAACGTAATACTTAGAGAATCAGTATCAATATTAATGAATATCATCGCCGTTAATATTAATTAATGTTGCGGAATGACTCGTCGTCGTGTCGACGTTCTGCTGAAAAGTTGCTCGGCGATTTGGGCGTCATAATGAGCACTCATTTCAAGCCAGTCGACCATTCTCTCCAGCCGTTAGAGCATGTCTTTGTGCTCGAAAGCTCAGATTGAATTATGACAGCGATTCCGTCGCGGTATTGTCGTCACGCGAACGGAATAATCGCGGCGATAGTCCCAATAACAATAGGTACACGAGTTCTTAGCTCCTCTAGCGAGTTTGCGACGTGCGCGTCTCTTTGTCGCATACTCGTTACGGGGATTTAATGAGGAACTTGAGTACATGGGGCGGAGAAACTGCAGCTTGACGCTCGACCCACCGTATGGTGCGGCATGAATAATGCACCCTCGGACGCTCTTAGATTCGATGATATATACATGTCTGACGAGAATTTAGACTCTACTCACGTCATAGTTGAGCATCCTCGTGCTGCGGGATCAAGCTGCGTGTCCTCGTCCGTCTTGGATTCCCGACTCGAACTAGTGCTGTCAATTTTAACTATCCGGGTCTTTCGGGTATCAACTCGAAAGCTTCACGCCTATATTCGAATCGTACTGAGAGAAAAAAATGGTTGACCCAACGAAAATTATAGTTATATTAAAATTATTTAAATCATATTTTCTGGTACGAAAATAGTAACATGCAAATAAGATTATTATCACTAATATTGCAGCAGAATTTAATAAAAAAATGGTTTTCTTTTCTTGACCATAATTTATAGTCATTATTTCTCTATATGCGATTATAGTTGCAAACATCTTTTGCTTAGCGTGGAAGAAGACAACTTTATTTAGCATCTATAAGCCTTCCGCACATGAACAAATTGCGGCTGAAGTTATAATTTAATTATTTCCAGGTCATCGATTTCTTAATAACGAACGAATGTATTGCATGCTCGTAACTATTTACTCTGTCTAGTAAATAATACTCACGAATATAGTTATCCGGATACTCCCGGAGTAATATCCCATCCGGATAGAAATATCCGAGTTATACTGTCAGCACTAATTCAAACGACGCGGCACTACCTCGTCAGGTTGTGAATCGAATTGGAACGCGAAGGAAGAAATTTCATTAGGATCCTAACGCGCGATCCGGTGGGGTTAGGCGTTGTGCTGAAGATGAAAACCGCTAGAATGACGTAGAGGGCCGTCTCGAGACGTCGGAAGCTGCTTTCAGCGGCGATTCGAGCGAGAGAGAGAGAGAGAGAGAGAGAGAGAGAGAGAGATAAAGCGTTGTGACTCGTTGTGCCAGGACATGGGAGATCGAATCGTGTCAGACTCTTCTCCTCATATGTCCGAGGTGCACGAAGGGTACTCGATCTCGAGCCGAGTTGATCGCGCTTCCGACTTTTCGGTTCGGTGCAATCTCCGAACGGTGCATCGATATCAGGCTTATCAGCGAGTACTGGGCCAGCAGATTAATCCGTTCGCGTTCTCGACGCACACCAACGTAAGAAGCGCGCGTATTGATCCATCATTCGAGATACTACTCTCGCTCACGTGCAAGTCGATCGTTGGACAATAGCTCGAGTAGTTAAGTACCCACTCGTTGCTTATCCTCTGGCCGACCTTCTCCACCTGCGTGCCACCTGTGCTCCGATTACTGATACACTTGCGAGTACACCACAAAGGTTCGTCGATGGGAACATCGATCGCATCATAGACGGGTCAACATCTATTTTTAATTGGAGGAAAGATTGATTTTTTTTTCAACGGCGAGATGCGCGATTAAATCTGTAGAGAGCTGTCCTGTTTTGCGTGTACACATTTTATATATATATATATATATATATATATATATAAATTTTTTTTTTTCATTTATATATATATACATTTCATTATATACATATACATATTTTCACACGATATTTCTCACTTATGCCGTAATATTATACACTGAGAAAACAAATGTCTAAAAAATATCTAAAAAATATAACATTTATTTGGTAGACACTAATAACACATGCTTATTTGTATGAATAATATTTTTCAAATAAGAAAATATATATTTTCTTGAAGCACTTTAGCTTTTCCTGAAAACACTTGTTTATTGAAAATAAAAGAATTTTGATACAAGTAAATATATAATTAATAAAATATGACCGAATAAATCTTTTAGATATATTTTTTCTCCATATTTTTTCTACAAACTCTGTGAGAGTAGTTTCTCCGAGAAACGCTTGGCAATTTGATTATGACGATTTTTATGACGATTTTTACATAAAAATACGCGACAGTCGTTTCAGTTTTCTTTCAAATTAGCGATTTAATTCCGCGAAAGAGAGCACCAAGTCTGTCCAGCGTTTTAATCTCGACTCCTTTGTGATGTACCTGCGAGGTATATTCCGCAAAACTCCAAGTTTACCCTTCCCCTCGGTTCGTAGAAAAGTCGATCTCGCCTTGATCTTTCTCTTTCGCCTCCGTAGACACTTTTAACTATACACTTATCGATCGATCTGTTTCACTTGTCTCCCACTTGTCCGCGTTCGATCGCACGTGTACATTCTTCTTCACGTACACGAGCGAAGAGCAAGACAGTCGGTATAGTCAGCGTCGACAATGATGGTACGACTCTAGTTAGCCGATTTCTACGAAACATAATTGACAATAATGACTTGGATACATTTTTTATCTCACCATCGTTTCACTTCGATCAATGAAACATTAAATCTCCTCTATTTCCAAAGTTACCTGTGATATCGGTGTCTTCCGCGTTGCAAAATAGAAATATACATTATCCTGATTTGATTTGGAGCACGATATATTTGCAACGTGTCGCCTAGTACTGGGCATTAATTGATGAAAATTTTCTTTGACTAAAACAATAAAAATTAACCAATTGTCATATGCGAATAATTTGATCGATTATATCAAAGTTTGATTAATAATTAATTTCATCAATCGACGAAATTATTTGTGATTTTACATATATGGCAATTGATTAATTTCGATGATCGATTACTTTATAATCAAAGAAAAGTTTAAGTTATCGACCAACACTGGAGAAACGAAAGAGATCCAACTCGGGACATCTCGATGGTCTTTGTTCAGCTCATAATTCAACGAGAAAGATGTCAAGTCGCACAAAATTGAGCAAATTACCGCGTCATGATCCTCACGATCAATCCGCGCGACTGTGTTGCTCTTCCGGATCTCTCTTACACGAAAATACCAACACGATACAATCGATACATCTGTTGGTGTGTCGGTGTTTTAGCACACACGTATGAAGCTTATAAATGGGCGTATCTAGAATATCAGCGAACACATGTACATTTTATACAGAAACGCTCATTTAATCGTATACATTATGTGCCCCCCCCCCCCCCCCCCC
>NW_022639467.1:2797478-2822319 GCF_010583005.1 Odontomachus brunneus | reverse complement strand
CCCCATCGATCTGTAGTGCAGGTATCGAGTATTCCGTTTCTACGTTATCATACTCGAATCAGCCTTCTCGTATGAGCTGTCTCTCAAGTTCTTGACTAACTCTGGCGTATCTCTCATGATTTCTCTATCGAACGGTGATGTCCTTTCTGTGTCTGACACACGTACACGACGCTCACATAAAAACACGCGGCAGTGCACTCGAAAGCTATTTTCTCTCGCTCCTCGCGAACACTGTTCGCGAGTGCAGTTCGGAAAAAACAACTCCGTTAGTATAACTGAATTTTCTGTTTTATCCGGGAGCCAGATGAAAAACTAGCTTGTAGGAATGAAAAGATTTTCAGCAGTAGGTTTCCACTCAGCCAACTGCTCTCGGTCACTTTCCAACCGAGTTTTAATGCAGCCGAATGCTTAGATGAATGGTCAGAGTGACCATTTTTCATCAGCGAATTTTTCGTTTGGTTCCCATTCAGTTATCCGAATTGGAATTTTTCTTCCGCGTACGGACCAACGCAATCTAATCCCAGTTGCACGAAATACTTCCTTTTATATATTTATACTAGTCTTATGTCTATACTAGCCATATGTCTCACTGAACACAAATACAAATTGTTTGTTAGTGGAGAAGTATTCCGCGCAACTTGCGTTGACATGTATGCATGGAAAAAAAATTTCAGTTACTGGCTTATAATTGAAAAGTATTGATGTGCGGTTTGCGTTGAACAACGCAAACGAAATGTCCCGTTTTTACGTTTCGTTTCCTCCATAATAAGGGAGCTCTCGCTCGCGTACGTGACGCTTTTGGCCGCCACTCCGTTTTAAAATCTGGTCCATACTCAGATAGATTTTTATGATTATCACGACGCGAGACAGTCGATGATGGAAACTTTGCAGTTTTTTTATTACATTTATGAAATAAATATACTGTATATTGAATTAATTTACTATATATTGAATTACTTCATACAATAATGTGCATTTTGGGTTGTATTAATTGGGATTATATTTGATTGCATTGCAGCAGCAAATTTACTAAGAGTCAGATCTTCAAAATTATATTTAACATAACGTGTAGTTTCAGGTAAATTCTCAGCATTTTTCTCGTATTTCTTTCATATCTCTGTTTCGTCATTTTATGCGATAAAAATATGAGTATGATCTGATCATGTCATAAGGGACTAAACGTTGCTGAATTTCATGATTTAATGTACTTTAAAGTTGCTGTAAAGTTTACGTACATCAGTCCATCGGGGGTAAATTTGAGACCTCCCGCGCTATTTTATTCCGGCATGTTCTCGCGGAACAGTTCTCATTCGCGCGGGGATATCGATCGGCTCTCTCTTTCTCTCTCTCTCTCTTTCTCTCTCTATTTCTCTCTCTCTCTCTCTCTCTCTCTCTCTCTATCTCTCTGTCTCGTTCGTTCTTTTGTTTCGCGTGCAGCCGAAGAAATTTGAGAGCCTCCTGCCATTCATATATTCTAGCAGAGTAGAATTCCCCGAGGAGATCCCGATAGGATTGTACTCTCGAGACGCGCGTGCCTGCTCCGCGTTGCATCGGCGTATAACGTTCGGGGAATCTAGAACAGGTACATAATTAACGGGACGGACGGATAATTCTCCATTTGCCCGATTAACCGGTTAAAATGCAATCGCATTGGCAACTCGGAGTTTTAATTACACCGCTGCACATTTCCAAGCTGTAATTAATTCCAAGAATCGGACACGGACAAAGTCCGTAATTGTTGGATTATTAATCGCAGAGTTCTCCGCAGTGAAGAAAAAAAAAATGTAGAGAGAGATCTTTGGCGCACACGTCGAAGAAAGTACAATCCAAGTATTTTTGCATGCGCCCACATCCTCTCCCCTCTCGTAGCATATAATTCGCCGGATATCCGAGAGAACGACGTTCTCCTTTGAACTAAACGACACCTTACACGACACAGGAAGACTCATTTATCAGCGTCACGCGAATCCGCTTCCAATTAATATTTTGCAGCGTCGACGCTCGCCGAACTACGATCAATTAATCGCCGGTGTCTTTTATTACGAAGCTCATATTCACATATGTAGCGTTCACACGCGACTTACGCTATATGTCGTCGGTGTGTGTCACTCTAATATTCGTTAATTGAGAATCATATGGTCGGATTTAGCGCGTCAAACGGCTAAGTAGCGGTTTCATCGTCTGATTTTCGGCGCATCTCACTATCTACGGCGTTCTACATTATCGAATGCTTGCGACCTCGATGCATTTCGCGTATCGGAGTACATCAGAATAATATTCGCGCGATCCTGCATCTTTTACGCGGCCGATGGTGTCGAACAAGAACTTGTCGAGCGGGGAAAGGACAGATAAAGCGAATGTATACAAATGTAAAAGTAAATCGACACCATTTGCTTTGTGCATCCGAATACACGTGTTCGCAAAACGGTCTTTTCCTCTTGCTATCGAATGAAGTTGCAGCGCAAATTCAAGTTGGCACAATTGAGAGCCACTGAGAGCACTCTGACGTGCATTCGACACGTTATCTTGCTTCATGTGGGAAAAATTACTCCAAAAAGAAATATTCTCTTTGAAATAAATACTTTGAAAATTGAAATGCTTGAACTGAGATATTTAAAAATAAATTACCTTTTCCAAGTTTATTATTATACCGTTGAGCTGTTGCCATGACCGATCACTGCACGTGCAGTGACTCTCAATTGCGACAACTTGAAGCGCTGCAACTACATTCGATAAAAATCATGTAGACCGTTTCGCGGCCGAGCACACACACACACACACACACGCACACACCTCCGCACAAATGAGACATAGTTCCATCGCCCGTATCTATTTCCACACGGAAAAAAAGGTGTAGTTGAATTAACCAAATATCTGGTCGAATATGAACGATCTAGAAATTCCGATTGAAGTAATCCGAATTCTGTTTAAGTCAACCAAAAATCTTGTTAAATAGAATTCGGGTTACTTCAATCGGAATTTCTGGATCGTTCATATTCAACCAGATATTTGGTTAATTCAACCAAACCTTTTTTCCGTGCATAGAAATACATAACACCATAAAGGCAAAGCATCAAATATATTGAACGGCTGCGTAAAAAGCGATAACACTATTGTTTTGTACCCTTTGTAGAGCGATGCTCAAAAATCCATAACACGCACACACACATACACATTTATATATGCCAGATAAGTGACGTGCGCACGCGTTATTCACGCGACAGCAAGAAAGAATGCACCGTGATTGGATTACAGACACCATAGACCGAGTGTGCAAGTCTCCTCGAGGCGTGTTCATCATCATTCGACCGGAAATGTGATCATTGCGACTGCATCTGATTTGCCTTTTAATTGACGCGGTTACCAGACGCGGCGTCCGGCTGAAAAACCACTATCCACTCGCGTACGTGACGCGCGCGAATGAGCGAGCGATGAATAAAACACGAGCGTAATCGCGATACAACCGCCGTAAACGCGTAAACGATCGACTCGCGCAATTGCGGAGCGTTTAATCAACATTCAATCATTTTGCAGCGTGAACGCATTATGCATATGTTACGGTGCGTAAAATCTGGTAACCGCGCTCGTTTATTTTCTTTTTCTTCTTTCTTTTTTTCCGGTATGGAGCGAAAATGCGATCGATACTTTGGCGATCTGCGTAACGGGGGTGGCGATAGAAAAAATTCGCGTGTCTTGTCGACAAATTGCATCAGTCTGTTTCGTGAGCCGCGCGAAGAGTCCTCGGATCGTAGAAATTGTAGCAGAGAGTTGATTGGCCTTCCAACTTATTCGCTCGAACATGTGACGTGTCATCGAACTGAAGCAAACAAAGAAAATAGAAACGGAGCTATCGCCCCCCTCCATCCCTTGCCTCCTTTGCGTGAGGTCTCGTTTTCCCGCATTCGCAAGAGTCGAGATTCGTCTGAGATATTCATCGATTTCGTGTTCTGCGATCAATCTCGCATCGGTCTCGAGCTTCCTCATGCCCGCGATCATTTCTTTTTATCTTCTTTTCTTTTCTTCTTTTCTTGCGCTACATACTTTCCGGATACACAACATCACGGTGACAATGATGCACCGCTATCTACACGCGTGCAAGAACGTGACGGATCCGTAGACGCGAATTGTCAGAGTCTACCACTGTCCGCACAACCACCATTATGTATCATAGCTCTCTTGTTAACGTAATGCATCCGTTCTTAGTGACTATCGCATATGCGATCGTTAATCGGCGAGCCAGATCGAATGTAATTAGAGTGCGCTACCTCGCGATAAGCATAAAGGGGATAATTGACGATCGCGAAGAAACACGCATATACACCCGGTAGACGTAGTCTTGCAAACTTAACCACGCGACTTCTCTCCCCGTCTTCCACGTGCTGCTTCTTTCTCCCTTTCTTTCTCAGTCTCTCCTTGCCTCTCTCGTCGTAAACGTAGTGATACGTTAAAGGAACTGGACTCGTAGAGTAGCGCAAGTAGAAATAGCTGCGGCAGGTTAATCTTGAACGGCTAAGTCGGTCCGTTTCTCCAATGATTCATTGTGACGTGTCGTTTACCTTCTTTTCGGACTCCTCCCTCGTTCGTCACAATAGAGTCTCACGGTCCACTCGACTCGCCAAGTGAGCAATGAACGGCAAAAGAAACGCGCGCACACGAGGAATAGCCTTCCAAGATTAACAGCGTAAGTAGCGACTACAGTATAGTGTTTTTCTTAGCGTATCGAAAACCTCGGTGAAGAAAGCTGTAAGGGATTAGTGGATCGATTAGTTTCGTGCGCATTCACACGAGATGATTATTACGAACGCAATGCGAAGGTTCACTCTAAGTTTAGACATAGCACAGACATGTGTTCACACACTGTAGACCAGTCGAAAGGCTCGTAAGCTCTCTCGCGTAACATAAGTCTACTATACGCGAAACAACGGCGATCACTCGGTATTGTCACGTGTATTTTTTCATACTGATATATCGATGTTCCTGTTCTCTTGTACACTTGTTCATTCTCGCTCGTGTTCTCTTTCTTTTCCTCTTTTTTAATAATGGCCGATGGCCACGATCGCTCCGGCTCACGCTGCTTTTGCTTGCATTTTCCGTTTCAGCGTGTATATATATATATATATATATATATATATATATATATATATATATATATATATACACACACGTACATATTCGCCTTTTGTCTCTTAGAACCGCAATTAGCAGGAAGACTTTGAACTTTCTCGCCGTTACGTTCTTTACGATTCACGATCACCGAATGAAAAACACTCGTTTCGGCTCGTCCCTCGACTGAGCAATTTCTTTACTGAGGAATGCGGCAAATATCGCGATACTTTCTTCGCTGGGCGAAGTCTGTGAGCTCGACCGATCGTGAGAGAGCTGGCGAGATCTTCGAGTCGATAACGAGTGGCTTCGTTCTGTGGTATTTCTCTTTCTTTGCGAAGTTTTTCACGGACTTCTGGACTTCTGGACACCAGTCACAGAGACCCGTCCCACACGAATAGCGCGAATGAACGAAAAGAGCCGGTTGCGAAAGCGCGCGCTTTTTAGGGAACGTATCACGATCATTACTTTCGCACGTCTAGATTTTTCGCATATATTTATATATATATATATATATATATGTATATATATATTTGTGTTCCCCCCTTTTACGCCCGCACACACGCCTCCCCGTGTGGTGTTGAAATCTTCTTGTTCTTATTTTTCCTTCTCGTTGTTTTTCGCTGCCACGTTTTGCCGCTGCCTGCATATTTTAATTCGGTCTGATTTTGCCTTCTGGTTTTATCGTGTGAACCAGAGCGACGGGGCAAGACGCGAACGGACAACCGCTCGTGCTCGCCGCTATAAAGAGGGACGGTAAATGAATTTTATTGCTCGCGGACGGAGTAAATATACATCGCCTGTCGCGTCGAGTCTGCACACGGATGTTGCAATTACGAACGGAAAAAAAAAGAAGAGCAAAAAAGTCGCTCGTACGGGACGCGATGACACGCACAGACGTCACCGCGCTTCGGCGCCGAATGTGTCTCTCAAATTCGAAAACCGACGGCGAGAGACGCAATCAGAAATTCACGTGACAGTGACAATAATGAAAATAGCCGGCACTTTAATGGATCGTTGGCGTTAACGACGTCCTACGGAGAGAAATACAATCGAGTGGTACGTTCATTTTGCAAAAGTCGACCGGGATAATGGCGGCCGTCGAGGAAACACATCAGAGTGCAACGACTTTCCGTGACGTGCGATAAAATTAACGACTATGAGCCCGTCTGACTGAAGAATTGCATTTATTACACGGACAAAAAAAGTCTGGTTGAAATAATCAAATTCTCTGGTTCGTTCACCAGACGTTTTCGCTTGAATCCAACCAAACCTGCTTCTTCCCGTGTAACTTTGTCGCTCGCAACGTTCGTTATGTCCCTCCGAGTTTTCCGTTATCGCGCGTTATCTGACGCGACGGGAAGATTGCGCACACCAAGACGCGGTTGTTGTTATCGTTGCTATGATTATCGTATGCGCCGTTACTATGATTATCGTCAACGGTAGGAATTGCTTGCTCGAGTCCTAGCGCGTGGCGGCTCACGTGGCCCCGATATTGCGCGTGAATCGGGGCGAAATTGATCCCGAGGCTTCCGTTAGCGGACACCCGAGCAAATAACGGAGGCTCGCGGATCCCGTCTGATTTCACTCTGTGTACTTTTCTCTGCGACGTGATTCCTCCGCGTGCACCGTTCGAGGAGGCGGTTGAGGACGCCGGTCGCCTCCTCGAACGACCTCTCCGACACGAGTCCCTGCATCGTCACACGAACACGCCCTTAGCATAGGTCACATCACTATATATATGTGTGTGTGTGTTTGTGTGTACATATATATACACATACACACCTGTATATTATACACCGAATCCAAACTCACACATACCGTTTCTCTGTCATTGTCACAGGTCTCGACTCGATGTTTAACTCGGTGTTATGGATTTATGAACACCAGCCCGTATATATACTTTCGTTTTTCTTTTTCTAGCACTTTTCTTACTTCCTTCTCTTTGCCTGTCTATTCCTTTCCCCACCCTTCTGCTCTCTCTCTCTCTCTCTTTCTCTCTTTTTCTCTATTTCTCGTTCTCTTTTTCTTTCTGTACGTGTATAAACCCGTTCACCCGCACAGCCGATTCGAAGCTGACACTCCGTTCACTTCTTCTTCCGACTAGCTTTTTTGTGTCAATCCGCTTCTCGCATGCTTCCTGGCTATTGCACCGCTTGCTCGCCATCATACGGCTTTTTGTCAAGTCTCGAACCTGTCGGGAAGATTACGACATAGGGGAGGGGGAAAGGAAAATCGCATTTCAGTGCCACAAGCGTGAAATGACTGCGACAGGAACAATTTCTCCCTTCTCTCGTTGCGATTCATTCTCAGAATCTGAAAACATGTGCTACAATTTTGCGGACGATTCTATTCGCAGTTTCGAGTTGAAGCCTCCACGTTGCAAATTTAACGGTTCGACACGTATTCGTACTTGATATCGATTCGCGTAAAGACGATCATGAGACGCGCATAAACCGAGGATATTTGGCGAATTATACGCGAAAGGATTGCGGCAAGCCGAACAGTCTACAAGATCAAAAATCGCGTGTATTTTGTAGTTATTGAGACGCTGGCAATAAGTAAAATTTGTAATGGCTAAGACAGTGAAATATCCAGATAATTTTCGAAATTTCACACGCTGATGTAACAGCCGAATAATTCGACTATATATCTTCTAGAAATTACTCATTGAGTACACGGAAGAAACAACTCCGTAATTAAGCGTAATTAAATCTTCTGTTATCCGGGGACCAGAATCGGTTGTGAGAACAGAAAGATTTCTGTGGGAGGTTTCTACTCAACCAATTGTTCTTTTCAATTGTAATCTTAACAGAATCTTAATATAGCTGAATGTTCAAACGAGCATTTTCGATCACAATAACAGAAATGTTATTTCTTGTCAGCGAGTTTTTCGTGCAGTTACCATTCAGTTATCCGAATTAAAATTTTCATTTCGTGTATACATACATATTGAGAGAAAAAATACTTCAGAAATAATAAATTTATATTTGTTGCGAAAATGACATATTTACTTTTATTCTAACGTAAAGTATCTTTCAAAGAAGAAAATGTACATTTTCTTAGAACCTTGTCTCTACAGGAACGTAACTGTTTATTTAGGTGAAAGAGTTTAGATTTAGATAAGTATGTCATTAGTGCTCAGCTAAGAAACATTTTTTTTTTATTTCTTTTAGATATTCTCTCTCTCTCTCTCTCTCTCTCTCTCTCTCTCTCTCTGATATAGACACACAGTGTAGAACGAATCATCATTGCCACTCGCTTGCGCGGTTCTTTGGCGAATAATCGAGCCGAGCATATCGCGATCAAAGTGTCGAAATCGTACGATCGGCTCGATTTGCACGTGCCGCAACTTTTTTGTTTGACTTCCTTACTCGAGACACGATCGATATGCGTGTCTTTATCGACGTATGCACGTTCTCACTGCATATATAGTGCACCCTCTAGCACTCTACCCCCGGTGTATCGACCGATTATATATTTTCTATTTAGTCTGTCTCCAATGATCGTTTTTTTTTTCGATATCGTTGGATGATAAAACGGCACCGCACATTCTCTCTTTTTCTCTCTCTTTCTTCCTCTCTCGCGCATTTCCCAACTTAATCTCGATAAGTGAAAAGAATAAAAAGAAAAAAAACAGAGAGAACAGTCGCGCGCAGAATACTTTCGATCGCTACGTTTCCGTCGGTTGCAAACTCGTGGCCGGCGTTACACGTTTCAGCAGCTGTCACCGTAACGACATTACTACAATAACGCGCTCGTTATCACATTGTACCAAGTGTTATCGCGGCAAAGTGGCCGAGGCTTCGTCCAAAAAATCAACCGCAATGACTTTCACGCGGTTTGTATCTCGCGCGAAGTAAAACATGAGAGAATGTCTGTCCGGTGATTATTCGGCAGTCGTTAACCACGCGGCCACGTCGCTAATCGGACGGACAAATAAACGGCCTTGTTGGCTCTCGTTATTGCTCGTGAAAAATTTCCGAGCGTAATAAAGTATGCCACAGTGAGACAGAGTGGCAATAAATTTTACTTTTGTGTCGCTTTATTGAGATTTAAAACGAGCCGCATCGGGAATAATCACCTGACGATGTAAATTTTGTACAAAAGCTTGAAAAGGTATCGCTGCAAGTTGGGCAAACTCGCGCGCTGGAGTCTTTCCCCCGGGATCGTTTCGCGATTTGACGACTCCGAGCAAAATCGTCACTACTCTGACCTTTTTTGTCGGAGGAAAATTCGACGACCCTGTAATCGACAGTGCATCGCGAAACTTCCGAATCCATTCCCGATGTGTCGTCCCGCAGGAAATTCTCATCGCCGCCTTACATTAACCCTTAAACGACAAGGTGGAATGTCATCACGATGACCTATTTCGACGTATATTTTTCAGTGCAACTGAAACTTTGCGATATGTTCGCGCCAAAGACAGATATTACATTGGAAAGCTATTTTTATAGATAGCGATAGAAAGATTTGTTAAATTGTCGTTTATTTGTTCCGATACGAAGTTTTCGAACACGCAGAAGAAACAAGTCCAAAAAATGTCGATATATGACCCGTTCCTGTCGTTTGAGAGTCGACACGTTACATCAATGAAAATTGATATAGTAGTCATGCCGTAATCATGCGCGCGCTACTTGTTACTTTGCGACTGATCGAAATATTGAAGTCGAATCGACGATGAGAAACGAATGCCAATACGGAGCCTGGCCGCTTGCCGTTACAATCGGAATTCAAATCCAATCACTGAGATTGCCAAGAAAGAAACTCACTTGTCACGAGCGTATACCGCGGAGAAGTGAAGCCAATGTCTGCACACGTATGTCGCGGTCGATGATCGATCTAATCTATCGTCACGTAACTTTCCTCGTCATTTACTTCCAGCGCGGAACGTTAATATCGATCATCGGGACGAGTGCTCGATCAACATCCGCGATAGGAAAAATTTATCTTGGCGGGCAAACGATAATGCGTTCGCGTGAGAACCTGAAAATAAAAGTTGCACGAAATTGATTATACAACATTTGCAGAAGCCGAGACGAGCGAAGAATTGATAGGGCTTTTACGGATTTGACTCCTCACACGGTCTTCACTTCCCCGCGGCGTATCGTTGAGTAGCGACGGAAGCGATACTTATGCGACAATGTCCAATCGAGGAATATAAGCTTAGCGCTTCTCGTCATGCGACGTGGCTTTATCGATATTTCGTATAATCGTATTAGGCGTTATGTAACCAGAAACTGTCGCATATCCGTATACGTGATGTATGTATGTATGTTGTACAGAGGATAAGAAGGGCGGCGTCGACCGGAGCAGCACGGTCATTGCCAAAGAACCCGAAGGTAAAGCCAACAACAACTCTCGGGGAGCGAGAAACGTTTGCGTTTCAACGTCTCTCCTTTCCTACTATTTATTACATATGTAATACGCGTCTCTATACATGTATATACGTATATATACATATATACGTATCGTGCGTTACATGTGAACGTCTCGCGATTGCACTGGTCTCTCCCATCCGCGTTTTCCGCATGCTAGACTTTGCTCAGCCAAGCGGAAAACATCCGGATTACGCGTCGTAATTAAACGGGAAAGGGAAGAGGCGACATGTCTGTTTGCAAACTTTGTGCAAGAAAACTGCGAAATTATAGGAGGAAACGTTTCGATTACGACAATGTCGAACGACTCGTGCAAAATTCTTGTCAAAGTTCTCTGTGTTTTGCATAATTCGTCGCGGTTGCTGTAAAAATATTTGTGCCACGCTTTTTACACGGGATTTTGTCGAATTATCACCTATCAAGGATGTACATTCTCATCTTTCTTTTCATCAAATCTGCGTATTATCGAACAGTCATGACACGTATGGACAGGTAATTCCGCGTTGTCGCCGACATTTTGCACTCTCTCAATTTCTCGGAGTGAAACTTCACTCGGAAAGCAGAGTGAGTCACTCGAATTTGAGTGACTTTTCACTCGTATAGAGAATTCTCGTAGAGAGAATTCGAATCGCCGGATGAGTATTTTTATTCTAAATTCAAGGGCGAATCTAATACCATCGTTACAGGAGCATACTCACTCTAATCGATCGAAACATTCGCTCATATGAAGTCAGAATCCACTCTAAGTTCGAATGAAATATTCACTCTTGCGATACAAGAGTGGCAGTATTTTTATCTACGCTTCAAGTAAAAAAACTGCCACTTTTCTCTCGTTTTGAGTGAAATTTTATTCTAGGAAATTTTCAAAGTAACTATATATCTATGTTAACCCTCTACTCTCTCTTTCTCTCTTTATCCAAATTAATTTCTCATGTTTAACAGATTTTTCATATAGGATGTTTAAAACTCAACAGTAACTTAAAGTACTCAACACATATAAGGTAAAATTTTATTTTTCTAATTTTTTATTTTCCCAAAATAGGTTTGTGATTCTGAGATCATGTTGGGCAGTTACTATCGCTGCCAACATAGTAAAAAGAGGCAGCCATGACTTTCACGTCACATCAGTCAAGACAGAAATAACATTCCTATTGGAGATAAATAATGAAGAAACTAAATTGTGACTTCAGTATCGCAATGGACAGTAGAGGGTTAATCGTAATATCAAAAATTGTTGATATATAATGCAATTTTTGGATATTCATGTTTTATATACCTATATATATTTTTTATATATAGAAGATTATATCTACGGTTAGGATTATAGATTATATCTACGGTATATTAGCTGTAGTGAAAACAAGATTGCTTCAAGTCGAACGTTCGCGGATGGGAGAAGCCAATCTCACGAGAGACTCTGCGCCCAGTTTCGAGCTTTTGCACCCTGTCTGTTGCAGCTTCTGCGAAATCGTATGGCGGATTTACCGTCTCTCCTTTTGTCTCGTCGACTAACACTTTGGAGAGAACTCTCTCTCTACTTCTCTCTCTCTCTCTCTCTCTCTTTCTTTCTCTTTCTGTTCCCTCTCCTCTCTTCCCCCGCACGTGCGTTGATTCCCCCCCTCTAATCAGTCTGCAATTAATCCCGCGGTTCGAAACGAGGATCCTCCTGAGCCCCTCCTCGCGATGAAATCTGCTTCGCAACTGATGCGAATACAACGCAGGGATTACATAGTGTCCTGCGACCGACCGTCACTACATTTGCGACTGTATTATGTGTCCCTTGAGCAGCTGTGCTTCCAGATGTGTGTGCGTAATTGAACCACGACGATTATCGATTTCTTTTACTACTCTCTAAAGTACAATCAGTATGTCCTTCACTTTTGCTGCAATCAGTAAAGTCTCGAATTGAAAGAATCAGTTAATAACAGAGACTGTTTTCATTATTGATGTACTTTGCAAATACAGGCATTATCATTGCACGCGAGGTACATGAGAGCCGTTAATCCCGTTACCGCAAACATAGAGAGTTGGATTTAATACAGTATAACGAATACGTATAACGAGTTTGTACGCTACAGATTTTGCAGTAAAATCTTCCACTAGTGAAAAACAGTGAGGTGTAAGATGGAGCAGCAAAATGGGGGTGTTTTCATTGAAAATCTCAGTGAATACTCCTTGAAATGATCGGTGAGATCATCTCTTTACTGATTCGCTTTAATAGAGTACTAATCCTACAGTTAATACCACTGCGTGCTGTAATCACAATACAAATTCTCCATGGACTAACACAAAATGAAAATGGTTGGATCGTAACTGTCGACATGACGTAAAATAAAGAAGGAAGGAACTTGGACGTTCAGTCGATAGGAGAGAGCAAAAACGCGAGGTTCGTAACTCCGGCTTTTGGTAGTCTAATTAATTTCGAATCGGAAGAAATGGATAATTGCCGTTATCTTCGCTCAAAGCGAGTGCCGTGAATATCCGTAGTCGTAATCGTGGAAGCGGACGAATTGAGAAGAGCAATCGAGTAATGAGCTGTAAAATATCGACGACGATTTCTCGCGTCACAGCGGGCGTGTACGTGCGCATAATGAAGTCGTTGCCGCCAAATTAGTTACAACTACGTCATAATGAGAACGGCAGGGAAGCGGGACTACAGTGATAATTAACTCGAAAGTTATAATTAAGCTCCGACTAACCAACTAATGTAGGGAGCTCGCTGGCGCTCTGAACTTTAAGCCTATGCAGAATTAACCAGGCGGTCGAGAAACACACAGCTGGATTCGATTATTTAAAATCGCCGAATAACGTCAACTGTAACGCTTCACCCCGCAGTAGAACAACTATACAGCCGTAAAAACTGAACAGCCTGAAGAACCCGTAACTTTTTGGCGAATGTAGTTTAGAAAAGTAGCTCGTTAATATCGCACAAATCTCCTTTTTTCCGTCGTTCCATCTTATCATTCATCTTCGCTTCATATCGTCCTTATCTTTGTCTTATCTATCTGGCCGACACCAATTGACGACTATCTCGGCTAACTGAAGAACTCCGCGGCGCCACTTGGTGCTCGCTTCGCGCGCGCCCAAGACGTACTGTCAACAGAAATACCTGTGGCCGCTTGGCATTACATGAAAATAGATCGGCAGCGGTTCGCGTCGTTCGTTCGGGAGCCGACTCGGAGCGAGTCACACGGGAGTGAGCGGTGCTGCGATTTTCCGCGTCGACTGGTCGCGAATTTTCCGGACCAGAAGAGCTCTCTTGGAGCATTCTTCTGTCTCACGCGACTTGTCGTCGACGTGTTGGCGACGTGATCGACGTCGCGTGGTCGCCGCGTTAGCGTCGAGTACGCCGGTCACACGCGCGCGCACGATTTAGTTCGGAAGAGATCGTCTCGCAATGTCGGCCAACAGCGTGCTCGGCTCATTCAAGCACACGGACAACTATGGTGAGTCGTTGGTAAAGCCCTACTTATTTACATTTCGTGATTTCATTATGCGCGTGTACAGGTTGTTACATCAGCACTGTATGACGAGTTGTTTGCTCGCTTTACTGAGAAGTGTGCATGTCCGGATTTAGCTCGGACTTGTCTCGATTTGCTCGCTCCAATTACGTTCATTTTTATTATTAACAAAAGACGAAAGTGTCGCAAATCTCGTCACATTGGCCTGTATGTGACGCAACATCCTGTAGGGGAAACCAGGTCAAGTCGGCCCGAGAATCATGTTCGCTATGCATTTTGTTTATATATTTATCGCAAGAACAACAAGAATGGGCAAGACAATGTCCTTTTTGGGACATAGGAAAAATATCTAAGTCCTAATATCTATGTCCTAAAAGGAACATTCCCTTCTTTACTATCATTTTCATAATAAATACATGAGTCAAAACGTGTGACCAGCATAATCCTCGGGCCAACTTAATCTGGTCTACAGCTTTTCATTCCGCACGACCACGTTTCGCTCTCGCGTCGGCGTTTGTTTACCCGACATCGTAACCGCCGACGGTAAAAATACTTGTCGATATAAACGTGCTGCGTGGGAATGTCTTTCCGGATAATTTGGTAAATCGCCGCTTTCGTAGACGAAGCGCTGTTTATTCGCCAAGACGGCCGATCGAGCACACTTGACGGTAATCGCGAAAATTTCGACAATCGACACGCGATCTCGAATGCATTCAGGACGTCTCAGGGTTCTCCACGACTCCACTCGTCTACGGCCTTCTTGATCGAACTAGCGGCCGCGACATTTCTCTTACCTGAGAAGAGAGAAACACCGGGGATTTAAACTTGAAATATTATTAGCTCTTGAATTTTCCAATTCTATGAGAAACCACCTGGAGAAAAATAATCTCATAACTTGTGATAGACGAGAGAACTCCCATATCATCGATCCTTCGTAAGCCGAGACCTCGGCACACTTGGATCAAGGAAGAAAAAAGAAATGTTACATATAATGTATAAAAATAACTTTGAATGTCTCTCCAGACTCTCGTTCCTTGCACACTTGCATAGTTGGCAAACTGAGTGGATAAAATAACATTCTTTGATGTTTGGCAATTGAGTTAAAGAGTACATTTGATCGCGGGTTGCAGCCTAAATTGTATATCTGTGTCATTTTTTTTCTATTATTTTTCTTTATCTCACTATATATATCATTTACAATGTTCAATCAATACTTTATCAAATGTGATATTGAATTTTTGTTTTAACGATTAATAACGATTCTGTGTACTTATAGATATGTATCGCTGAAGAGGGTCGGACAAGAAGACCGAAACGCACGAATTACGTGGAATATCGTAACTCATAATCTCGCTACAAGATTGGCGCTGACTCTGACGACTTTGTTCCGTTTTTTTTCTACTATTTCTTTTGATTAAAAAAAAGAAGTGTACTCGGAAATGGCAAGGAAAATTCATAGACGAGACGAAGCGCGGAGAACCCGAAGCATTTTGTACACGCCGATCGTTGCCGATTCTATATTAGTCGTGGACTGTCTCTAACGATGTCTTATGCAAAATGAACTCCCGACGCGGCTGAACGCTACGTATAGCCGCGTGTTACGATCACAGACGCGCCCAAGATCTATTTCAAGAATGAATCTTGTCTGTGCGAGAGAAAATCCGTCCGTCCGTGGTCGTTCTCGTTTCACTTACCAAGGCCACTGCTACTGATAATTACGTTTCCAACGTCTCTCTCTTTGTCTTTCTTTCTCTTTATGCCCCCGTCTTGCTCGACGATTTATCGATCCGATTGTCGACGATCCCGATCGACTAAAACGGATAAAAATCTTGGCTCGTCTCCTCGAGATATTTGCCCGACTAATCTTGGACTAATCTTCCTCTCGTTCTCCAGCCACGAATTCTATATGTCCGGCCGTAGAAACGTTCCTCGACACTAACACCAACGTACGTTTATCACGATGAAGCGAGCCTGCTCGATCGATACGGCTCGATAACGCCGCATTAACCCTCGTTCCTCGATTAACTAAGTGGTAAATGGACCGCATTACGACCAGGTCCAAAGACGTGTGTGGCTTTGTGATTTCGCCTTATTTCGTGCCTTTCATCGGCGATTAATCGACGCACCAGGGGACTTGTCGTACGTTCCTCCGCACGTATTTCCCCCCTCGCCGCGTAGCGACTTTGTCAACGTGCCGAAATAAATCATGGGCCGTGTCAATAGACACGACAGTCACTTGGCAGAGCTCGCCCCGCCATTTGCGCTTTCTCGTGCTTTTCTTCGTGGCCGTGTTGTTGTCGCCGCTGATCGGCGCGATCACCTCTCGTGATACCTTGCCCGACAACAAGCTCTTGGCTCGTTCCAAGGTACACCTCCGAGCAACCCCGCGACAATGTCCGCGTTCTCCAGGGCGGTCGGCGCAGCCACGACCATGCAAGGGAGCAAGCAGGCAGCGGCCCCGAACCAGACTCCCCAGGCCCAGCTCCCGGCCGCTGCGGGCAACCCCTTCGGAATTGCCGCGGTTCTCCTTCAAGGGACCCAAGGTAAATCAGGATTTAGAGCACAGTGCGAAAAAAAAAAAAAAAACGTCGATCTGAAGGGAAATCGTTCAATTTTGCTAGATTCATATTGAATTGCCACTTGACGTTTATTCTGCATAATCGTATCGACACAATCTTTTGGCACTGATGACATCAAGCAATCTGTAGAGACGCTATCGAAGTGATACATGATGCCTTGACAGCTATGTTAATCAATTCTGTAACTACAATAATTTCGTGATAAAGAAAGATATCTGCAAAACGAATATTTTACAGTTAAACATGCTGATATCGAGGTAGCTATTATTTCAGAGATCATAACATCGATTTGGCGGAAACTTGTGATAACAACGAATTCTTGCTATATAGACAAAGAGTAATAAGAATTCACGTAATGAAGAGTTTATTACTTTCATTATTTATTATATTTTCACGTGGGAGGTCATGATGAAACTACTAAAAAATGTATAATAATTTTGTTTAAATTTGTAAGATACACGGTTCTTATGTTGAAAAAAAGTTTGATAAATCATTTGATCGAAATATAATTATTGTTGTGCAATGACTAAATGTCACTTAAAAACTAATGTATCAGAATAAGGATGATTTCCCTTCGGATTGTTCATTCGTCACACTGTGCGGTGGTGGGATCGCTGTGAATCGCGGCCTCCTTCAATTTCCGGGGCTCGTCGAGGCGACCCTCGAGAGTCTTTGGAGCGATTTCGGGCAATATTTCTGCCGAATTCTTCCGAATCTCAAGATTTAAAACGATCGTGATGTGAAAGTTTAGATTGGAATTTGCGAATGGCCGCGGTGACGAAACGGTGGAGCAGTTGTCCGGCGAGCGAGAGAGCGCGGTTACACCCTTGTTCTGAGAAGAGCCCACAGATCGAAAGAACAATTTCCCTTCGGATCCCACCACTGTCGTCTCAAGCTACCCTTGAACGATCAGAGGACCAGAGATAGAAAACGCCTTTCTAGAATACGGTTTACTCCAAATATCAGAGTTCTTTATCCATATTGAAAATTCCAAACTCTAGTTTCAAACACCCCTTATCTTTTTTACCAATTAAAAAAGATCAATTTTTACGAATGAAAAATATGAATGTCATCAGATCGATAAACCACTTGGCAGCGTGATAGATTTCAAAGAAAGGAACAAGAAAGTTATGCAAATTTCTGTATTTTTTTGTGTTCAAAATGTGATGATTTCTATGCAATAAATCCGTTGTACAATTAACAGTGTTCGTGATGAACTGTTTGTTTATTATCGTATTTATTCGATGGAAACTCTGATGTTTCAGTACTAGTTACAGCCAAAGTATTCGATGGTAAACCATCCATTCTGTCGAGACTGGATTTCTTTCACGATGTAGCTACAGAAATTTGTTGACAACGCTTATCATGTCTAACTGAGAATTTGTAAAAAACTATTACAGGCCCGCGTTTATATAATGCTCGCTCAATAGGATGTGCTTGCACAAATCCCCAAACCGCATTTCAAAAGCACGTTTCTACTTCTGGTCCTCCCTTTGTGAGAGGAAAGCGCGACCGGACGGATGGGCGCCTGCTGGCGAGCGTTGAACTTTTTGTGTGGCTTCGATTACGACTCGAATGGATTGTAATCCATCGATACAATGAGCGTGCGAATTAGTGAAGGGAATTCAAGCGCGGGATTACAGCGCGATGATTCCGTGAAAAATATATCGGATATCGTCAATACTCGCAATATCGAGGTGTTACGCGACGGAGCTGCGATCATCGTGAATTTTCTCACCTGACCTTGTCGCAATTGGCTTTCGCGCCAATTCCGGTTGTTCTCTCGTCTCAGTGCGAGATGATCGTCTGTAGTACGTCGACGTACTCTCCTGCCGCACGTACAGGTGCGCTTTTTGAATTCGAGTCTTTCTCTCTCTCTTTTTCTCTTTCTTGATTTCGTCCCGTGAAATGACGATTCGAGAGAATGGTGTGCTCAGAGAGGTTTACGAGTTTGTCGAATGTAAATCGCAGCGTCGGATCAAGTTCGCCACTGCACTCTTCTGAGCGTCGAATGGTCTTAGCTGTAAGACTAAGTATTATCCGTGCACATATACATCGACTTCGCTCTGCGCATTCGAGAATTATCTCTCGGCAACGAAGCTCTCTCTCTTCAACCAAATCTATCGATTATTTATACGCGACGTCTAAACATAATCCGTGATATAATCCGGAAGGGAAGAAACGGGGATAAGACGTGCGCGCGCGCATCAGGCTCGGAGATAAATCGAGAGAGAGGGTTACCGCCTTAAGTATTAATTTATTAATTACGAATTGTGCGGCGTAGTCCGCGTTCGCGCACATTATTATGTCATTTAAAATGCGCGCTATCGATCGCGGGTCTCACTCGAGTCCGTCTACTTCGCAAGCCGAAGCAATAAATTGTAGAGAGGAGAGTCGTCGGTGGTCTTCCTCGCGGAGGAAAGATGCCCGTTCCGCGGAACGATCGTCGCTTAATGCCCGCCAGTCTCTTTCTCTCCCTCTGTGTCTCGTGTCGCAGGACAAGAGGTAGGCACGTGCCCAGGAAGGAGACGCTGAAGCGCCAAGCAACGGCGATCTCGACGAATCGGTAAGGTTGCCCGGATGACCCATTTCTGCTTCCACGCTTTATCGAGATTCTTCGTAGAGAGTCGCGCGCGCACGTATACATGGTGTCTCACCCTGACCGCCAAGTATTTGTCACTCTCTGAGGTATCATCTTGTATACTTCACTGAAATGTTGTACTTATAATTGACTAGCTTAAACTACCGGCGTTACTCGGGCTTCTTATATTTAAAACATTTTAATTGAAATTTTTACAGAATGTCATGTCGGAGATGAAATCAGGAGGAGTTATATATATATATATATATATATATATATATATATATATATATATATCATTTTTGCTAAAAAATTCTCTCAGTACACGAATGGAAAAATTCAGATTTTGTAATCTTATTTTCAAAATCAGTGAGATACGAAACGGAGCAGTAAAAAAGGAATGCTTTCACTGAAAATTAGTGAATATTCACTGATTACCGGATACTCCTTTTATCGATTCAATCAGAAATGTTTCATTTCAAGAGAACAGAAGTCAAAATGTGACAAAAAGTCCTATGCCATTTTTTAATACAAGCAACAATTAACGAGTCATTAATTATAATTAAGTTTAATGCTTAGGGTAAAAAATACGAACCGTTGTCTTCAAGACTAACTTCGCTATTTGGACTAACTATTCCTCCCCCCACTAATCAAAAAAATAATCTAAGCACTACTTCTGTTCCGCTACTTAGGGCGCGCTAAGCAAGCTCTATTAAATAAAAACTCTTCAATTATCGCTTGTATTATAAAAAAGGACTTTTCGTCTGATTATCTGCCATTTCACTAGTTGACAGTTGACATGGGACATCTTGTATGCGTATACGTAGCCGACGCAGCAGTATTCCCTGATAAAACGAGGACGAGGCAGGAATCGGTCGTTTCCGCTTTAGAGAGCTGGAGCATGACTTGGAATTTACACGATACCTCACCGTTCGGTATATTTGCCATTCGCTCGCGCATGGCAAGTATATCACACATGATATACGTTATATTCCCCGCCTCTCTTCTCGCACTTTTTCAATAACGTCACGGCGAATATTCACGCTTTCTCACACCCCTTTTAATTTTACGTGTCTCCCGACAGCTTGTCCGTCCTTTTTGCGTGCGTTACAGTCACGTCACACACACATACACACGCACGCGTGCGCCCGTGTACCCAGCGATCATTTTGAATGATAGATAAGGCCCCTACCTAAGACGATCCTTCTTTAGCAGGAGGCACGAGACAGGACCAAGAAATGAGCTTTTCTCTCTGTGCCGTCCTTCGACACGCTTACACACGTACGAACGCACGCACACGTGTACACAGAGTACTGTCTGACGAATAATCAATTAATCCCGTCATTCGACCGGATGACCGCTTGACTAGCGATCTTTCTTTTCTTTTCTTAACTTCTTTCACTCCTCTTAACAGGATCTACGGTTTAACACACCGGCTCGCTCTCCCGGCGATATATCACGCGACGGCTCCCTGCGCTCCTTCGTCGGATCTTTATTATTTACGGATTCGAGCACTGAGAATAGACGACGGCGCGATGATCGATCGCGCGTTTTACACCTTCCCGCCGCGTCGTGGCCGCGTTCGTTCTCGCAGGGCGGATGAATTGCGAGAAATATGATGAACAAACGGAATGAGATGTTCGTGATCGGAGTGTCCCCGTAGAAGCTGACACCTGCGGTCGACGAGATAAATTTATCATTTCGAATGTTTCTTTATAGATAACTATATTGTACCTGATATGTATTTGTTAGCTTGGTTTCCCGTGTCAGTCTGATTCTTAGCCTCGAAAGGTAAAAAATCATTTTACGACTTCTCGATTTAATTTAAATTTGTTTAATCTAAATTTAATCACTTCGCAGCACTTCGTTCAATCGTACGATTCAAACACTTCCATTGATTGACAGTTTTCAAATACAGATCGTTCAAACGTCTTGTCGAAATATTCGGCTATAGAACACAACCTCTCCATCGTGCGAACCGTAAAATAATAGTATCAATTGGCGCTTTTACAAATGAGATCTACGGTACAAGTGAGAATTTACGCTACACAATTGCACGGGTGAAATTACGATATAAGTGAAGAATCGCGAAAGACGAAGGGCGCAGTTCGAGCCGATCATCGCCGGAGTCGAAGGAGTCGGCGTGCCAACGCGACTCGACGCGACGCAACGCGCCAAAGCTTCGTCGACGTTGACACTAGCTCGTGTTTGGTTGGTTGATTGCATGACTAGCTGGCAGCGCAGGAGGCGGTAGCAGCAGCGGTAGCAGCAACAACAGCCAAAACAGCCAAGCCGGTGCGTCGCCATCGTCGCCGGCCAGCCTCCACCAGGCCAACAACGCCAGCAACGAGCCGACGACATTGCGACGCCAGGACTCCTCGGCCATCGGTCTGTAGCACGAATGATCTAGCACATCCCTTAAGGCTTCCTCCTCCCTTCTTACTACAGAGGGTGGAAACATCAGTGCGCGGCTTTCATCGATTCCGTCCGCATGCTACGCCACATGCCGTAGGCGCCATTAATGTCCGAATAGGGTTGCATTCTAAAACGTCCTTTTTTTGAGAAAAATTTTACTCGATACTTATAGTTTACGTTACATATAGAGTATCGAGAAAAATTTTATAAAAAAGGACGTTTTGGAGTGCGACTCTAGATCGAGAGTTACACGATTTTCTTAGCCTTGCGTATATGAATAAAACTGAAACAGTTAAAAAACGTCATTATAACTAGAGCTACTTGTGCGACTTTTAATCTCAAGCGTTATGTATAAGGCCGAAAATCGTGTAACTTTCAATCTAAGGAATATTCAGGCATCCACGATTCCGTGTGTATAATTGCCGATCGTTATCGAACATCGCCGATTATTTTCCCGGGTTGAGCGGCAGTCTGTCGAGTAGACAAAACGGTCGATAAGAGACGAGGATCAGAAAGCGAGTTTAATTTTGACGCGTTTGTCGTTTGGAAAAATAACGGAACAATCGTAATGGAATTGTCACTTCGTTCTTTCTGATATTAATTTCTTTAGAGTCTTTGTGAATATTTTGATGCACGAAGAAAATTTTATAGTAAGAGTTACTGTAGAATTTTGCAAACGGAAGACAGATCGATATACCCGTCTTTTGGACATGCTCCTTTCGCATTTAACGCTTTAATTCCTCTCTTATCGACTTTTTCTGAAAATCTACGAGACTCATCGGGTTGGCTATGAATTCTCTCTTTGGACCCGGCCTCGACTGGCCGGAAAGTTCGCGATTTTGTGTGGTGGCGGTGGTCTGCCGCCTCGGCAAAGCAGTTTATACGTAGCTGCCCCGTGAAAAGGGCGGACAGCATAACGCGCGGAATATCGGAAGTGCGATCGCGTCGAATATTTACGAGGCTGCTGGACAGAAGTATTACCCGAAAGCCGCGCGTTCGTTCGCGGCGTCTATAAATAATCGGCGCTAATGTTCGCTATGATTTACGAAACGATGCGGCTACATTTTCTCCGCGCGGATAAAGCGAATAAAGAATGAGGTAAAAATAGCGGAGGGAGGGGGATTAATTGCGAGATCGATCGGCCAACGCACGATCGACGCTGCGCCATTGTTCGCGGTGTGACAATGTGCGAATGCGCGTTACGACAAATACATGATGACGCGATAAGTAACGTTGAATGCGCTCGGCAGATGATTTTCATGCTTATCGATCATTTTTTGCTATTGAAAGAAGAAAAACTAATGTTCGCGCTGTCTTCATCGAAAACAGCGACTGGACCCGATAATTTGGCTTCCTGGGAAAAAAAATCATATATGCGTTTTATCCCTATATATAATCATATATAATTATACGTGTCCACACAAAGAATAAAATTATATATAACTATATATTATACTATATATGTTATACTATATATATTGTATATAAAGTATATTATGTTATATATGTCATATAAACACAATAGAAGTAAATTCTTCTGACGGCACATGATGTCGACGTTTAATTGAGCGAGACTATTTCTTCTCTTTTTCATTTAACATTATTTTCTTCTATGTGGGCATGTATGATTATACATGTGACTGTATAGTGACTATACAGAAAAACTCATATATAATTTATGTATAATTATAATTATGTACAGTCATTTTTTCCCTGGTTTTCTCGATTTTCTCGGCGGGTCGTTAACGTGATGTCGACGAGAAAGCGTTAAAAGACAACGGTGCACTCGTGAAAGCTCAGATTTTTTATCCGCGCTTCTCTCCACGACGTATCGTAAAAAAAAAAAATGAAATAACAAGAGCATAAAAATTCAATCCGAGCGTCGTCAACGTGCATAAATTTATGCTCTATCCACCCTCTAATCTCCTTTATATCGCAATTGTGATTTACTCCGGTCGCCGTTAAGCCGATACCTCGCAAGCTCGATCTAATCCAACGGAACTTCTTCGCCTTCTGGGGATATTACCCGACGGGACGTCACCTTGACCGGCATTATGTCAAGTAGCTGCGTCGCACGAACGAGGCAATTGACATTAATGCGATTATTAACGTTGATACCTAAATAGCGCGCCCGATGAGATTAACGTTTCGAATGTACGTGACAAACGCGTTCGAGTGGTATTTACGTGTGCACTTTGCGAAAGGTAATTGATTAAATTCGAAATTGGCGTATTGCAGATCAAGAGAAAATTTCACGAAACGGTCTAAACGGAGAGCTGAATATTTTTAAATTCAAGAGAATACTGGATACCGACATAATGCAGTTTTGCACTATTTTTTTTATTGAACTTTATTTAATTGCAAATGCTTATACAGAGTGAAGTAATAATGACCGGAGTACGCTATCTTATATAAAAGTTTAGAAAAATTTTGTTTAGTTTTTTTTTATAATATAGAAAGTGAGATAAAAATATTAATGCCTGGATACTAGTGACACTGGTATCTAATTTTGGACTAATATTTAATACTTTTACTTTATTCCGTTATAATTAACATTTGTATAATTTACGACACAATAAGTTAAGTAAAAAGACAGTGCAAAGTACGAAAAGTCTGCATTAAGTCAGAAATCCAGCATCTCCTTGGCGTAGCCGAGTCTCGAAATTCGAGAAGAACGATCGATGCACGCGAGAGATTTTCGTATTCACTTTTTTGTTTATTTGAACGCGTATTTCCGCGTTGTTCCTATAAACAATTTGACCAACGTGTGCTTCGCGACGACGGTCTCGAACAATTAATCGATACTTGTATAAATGCGATCGAACATCGTGCGCAGCTTCGAGTTATCGGCGCAACTTTTTCCGGAATTTTACGATTACGTGTCGGCGTTGTTTCTTTCTGTTAGTGTGTGTGTGTATTTCTGCATGCCGCTGCATATGATACGCGTACACTTCCTGATATTCGCCCGCTCTCTCTCCCTCTCTTTCTTTCTCTGTGTTGCCTGCATGCGCCCACCCTTAAAACGTGCAGAACAAGAAGCACGGCGGACGAGCGACGCCGGCTGCGCGCCGACGAGCTTCAGGAAGGATCCCAAAGACGGTAAGATTCCGTCGACGCCGGTAAGCTCAGAGGAACACGCAACAATGTGTTCTTGCGAGGACTTCGCGTCTTGCTGAGACACACGTGGCCGGGTCATGCTTCCTCTTTGAGCGCTTTAACACCGAGAAATGCGAATCTTCCTCTCTCACCCTCTTTCTTTCTCTCTCTCTCTCTCTCTCTCTCTCTCTCTCTCTCTCTCTCTCTCTCTCTCTCTCTCTCTCTCTC
>NW_022639467.1:2785476-2797135 GCF_010583005.1 Odontomachus brunneus | reverse complement strand
TCTCTCTCTCTCTCTCTCTCTCTCTCTCTCTCTCTCTCTCTCTCTTTCCGAGATATCGCTTTGAGAAATCTTGCTATTAGAGGAAACTCGGAAAAGCGACATGTTCAAGTATTATAACTAAAAAGAAAATGACACAATAATAATGACTTTGTTTCTCTCAACGAGCGTGTCGTGACTGCTTTCGTGCGAAAAACCTTCTGCGTGACGAGGTCACGAGCTCCTTTGGAACGTAGATACGAACTTTATAACAATATGTTACGATATCATTAGGTGTGTGACCAAAGTTTTCTTCGCCTACACTGAGAAAAGATATTTGAAAATTTATTTGCGGGATAAAAGTTCATTTCACGGAAGTAAACTTTATATCTCACAAATAAATGTTCATGTATTTCTTTCTCGGTGTAGGAAGTCTTCTGCATCATTGCGCAGCGTAAAGAATAGATTGCAGCGACATCGGAGTTTGAAAATTGTCATTCGTGAAAAGAGTAGTTCCGCGAGAACAATTATAATACTTACGATCGGATATCGATTATGTGACGTACGTCTCCCTCAAGAAGAAGCCTCAGAAAAGTTAGAAGACTCGATTTGTAATCCTCGCTCTTAGACGGTTTTTTTTACATCATAGATTCGGTTTTGCGGACATGTCATCATTATAATAGGTACAATTTGTGCCGCCATTCATCACGGTAATGAATGGATCGAATTCCGTTCATTACGGCTCGACCCATCCATCATATCGTATGTTCAACATGACGTTATCTCGATGCATTGCAAGCAAGTAGTAAGTAACCGAGACTGGTCAGACTGACCGCGCATACTCTGACATTATCTACTACATCCTATCTGCTACTCCGATCGATTCTCATAATTTTAATACAAGCTAGATAGATTGTCTGTCATCCGATTGCGTTTGAATTCTCGTAGCTTTTTAATCAAGACACTTTGGGACGCGAGATCGACTTATATATCGTGACGGAGTATCGATATTTATTTTTGAAATTTCTTGGAGCAAATTCTCTCCACTCTGAATTGTCGAGTGAACATTTTCACTCGAAACCGAATCCGATGTATGCTCAGTCGCAAAACGGTTAGCACGCTTTCAATCAAGTTACAACACTTTGAGTTGTCGCAGTACAGGACTTGACAATAAATTTGGAAAGGAGAGTTTATGTATTTTACATTTAGAAAAGAACACGGCAACTATGTATGTAACAACTATACGAGTTTTATATATGTATATAATTGTATGATATGCATATATATATAAATAAATAAATAAATAAATATATATATATATATATACGCTTAATAAACTATTCACATTAATTTTAATTTTACATAATTTTTTTTACAAAACTCGTATAGTTGTCACTTGTATAGTCACCGTGTTCTTTTCTCTGAATATACGAGAACATTATTTTAAAGTAATTTCACAAAACAAGAGGGAGCAGAGAAGAAGAATAACATAACGATGTGTTGAATGCACGTCAGCAGTGGCTCAGCAATTATGACGACTTGCAACACTACAACTTTATTCGATAAAAAGTGTGCAAATCGTTTTGCAACCCAACATACTCCACTGTCACAGAAACATATTCAATCGATTGACACATTCACTCATATGGAGTCAGAATTTGTTGCAAGCTTGAGCGAAATATCCACTCTTGCGATCTCGAGCGTTGCCAGAATTTTCACTATCGCTTCGTGTGAAAATAGTGCCACTTTTCACTCGTTTTGAATGCGGTTTCGAGAAATTTAGAGAGCGTGTCATTTCCGATTGGAGACGTAAGATCGGTGAAATTTTCTTCCTTACCGTCGAATAAATAGATACCCAACGTGTTTCGCGATACGCGTTCAATTAATTTTATCGCAAAGGATCCACGTTAGTTGATGACTCGGGTATTTTGGTTAGTTGACGACACAGAGGGATATGGTGTCCATATTCCTACGATAATCGCCCCCGGAAACTCGGTCGAGCGGTTAGTTTAGGATCTAGAATATTGGTCGAACCCCGTAAAGCGCACGATACATCGCCATAACGCGCGAGACAACGAGTTGCGAGAGTGGCTCGGGCACACCTGTGTTTCTGCGTTCGCTACAGCTAAATCGCGGCAAATACCGCAGCTAATCCGCGGTAGCCGGGCGACACGGTTAGTGCGTCAGAACTTCACTAATCTTCCACCTCGAACGGCTGGCGATCGCTTTGTGCATAATCCTGCGCGTGCCGTCGCGATACACACGGCGACGCAGCAGTCATAACGAAGGGAACAGGAGGATCCATTCGAACCTGTTACCACGCTACCTTGCATCCCCAAGAATGCTGCAGTCACGCGAGTACAGAGGGTGCGTTCGCGCGCGTCTGTGTAATTGAGGCGGCACATGCCGTGAGAAAAAACGCTGCAACCTACCGGCGACCAACGACAACGGTAAACGTCGATATCGCGGGCCGAACGATGAGAATGGCAAACCAGAAGAAGAAAGACGATAAGAACCGGAGTTATCAGGGGGAGACGGTTAATCCTCTCAGACGATACCGCGCGCACGTGAGGATTAAGCTAATAGCGTTCGTATCGCGAGCAAATCATGAAAGAGGATCGCGTTGTTATGCCAGACCACTTTCGCGAGCGTCATCACGCGATTACCGCGATACGTGTGTATTATTCATATTAATTACAACGCTTATTACACTTTAATCTTCAATGAGCAAATGGAACGGGCACCGCTGCGTGATATGAAATTGGTCTGTGTGTATGCGCGTGTTATTAAATTACGTCGGCGACTCTACGGAATTTTCAGCTCAGCAGTATACGAGAAATGCGCTTGGACACGTCGTGGTTTAAGGGAATAACACCAGTACCCGGATCTAATTCTGAACATTCTTATTGTTTTTGGCCTTTCAATACAAAACATAGGATATATATGTGTGTGTGATGTTTAAAGTTTAAATATTCACAGAAGAAATATTGTAAATATTGTGTGTAAGAATTACATTAAAATTATATTTCTTTTAACGAAGCATTCTTGTAAAACTATAAAGTATTTCTTGTAAAATTAGACTGTATTGAAATTGTAGTACAATTTGCTATAAAAATTTGACTATATATATAATATACGATATAAAAAACATTCAAATAATCACAACAATTTGAAGTAAAAATCAAACTTGCATAATATTTTTAAACGAATAATTTTAGTTGTAATTCTATATGATCCAAGATTACAAAAAATTTTATTTCAATTTTTACTTAGTATAATACTTCCTTCATGTTTGCATTTAAATACCAAAACAATAAGGAATGTCGAGAATTGGGTGTATATTCGGTAATAATTGATATTTTCATCTGACCAATTGAAACGAGTCAGCCGCTTAGCTTAATCCTCTTCGTACGACAGCTTGCGTATTGCCTTGAAAATTATTCCCGCCTTATCTGTTGGCCCATTTTTTAATACGAAAGGGGTGTATATTGCTTGTAGAAATAAGAATCGTGTGTCCTATCAAGACCTGCAGCCAGCCCTCGACCAACTCCCAGTGCTCAGGTAAAGTGCGAAATTACGTCGCAAGAGCGGCGTACGGACGGGAAGGAGTCGCGGAGAAATGTTGAAGAAGTTGTGAAAACGAGTCGAACAAAAGCTCGTCTTCGACTCGCCAGTTCTCTCGTTTGTGAATCCGTGCGTTGAGGAGGCGCGTTGCGAGGAAGCGAGCGCCAAGGATAATTAGATTTTGTGTCATCTTCGAACGTCTCGACTTTTCAACACGATTAAAAATTGTGAAAAAAATTCTCAATTTCATGACCTAATTGATCCGTTGTAAAACGCGTCAACGAATATTTCTCGGCTCTTCTTCGCTGCAACGTACTTCCTTTCCTCCAAAGGCGCTGCTGATTTTATTGCACAACGTTCGTGGCATCAGTACCGCATCGTACCGTGTAATCTCTAGCCACATACGTCGCATTGATCTTTACGATAATGACAGACGAGTAGCAAGTGTACGACACGGCGCAACCGCTCTTGCGAGGACTTAGCGTAATTATTTTCGTCGGTTTTCAATTGCGCGGCTACTTTCTCGCGACCCCGATCGATTATCTCTCATGTGTCATGCGCAAAAACGGATTTTAATTGCCATACGGAGAGAATATTACAGTGAAAATCACATTAGAACCTTGTAACTGAGGATTAGGTCAACATTCTTACCAACAGTTTATTCCCGTATAACTAGAAATATAATAAAATTGAAAAAAATTTATGTGAATAGGTGGAGAAAATTATAATATTCTCTCCATGTATAGAGCTATTCTCACACATACGCGTGGTCATACCGTGAGATCTAACGAAAACTAAGCGAACGAGGTTTGCCGCATTAGCGTCGTGTAACGGTAACAGGTATTCAGACTCGCGGTGAGGGTGTATATAATTCGTTGCAGCTGTATACAAACACAAAGACAGATCGATCGGAGAAGCGGGACCGTCAGCTCCGTAATAGAACATCCGAGGTGCGATAAAGTTTAATTAGTTAGGACGGGAAGAGAGGACAGGCAGATAGTAGCGACGGTAGTGTAGCTGGCGGTTGTGATGGTAGTGGTGGTGGTGATGGTGGTGATGATGATGATGATGGTGGTGATAATGGTGATAGTGGTGTCGTAAAAACGATAGCGAGAATTCATCGCCGAGCTGACGTTCTTCGATTCATCTCTCACAAAACACAAAATCCAATTACCAAGTCATCTTCTCCCCCGTTTATTCGTCACGCGATATCTCCCCCAAGTTGTTGTCGTCGCGCTCTTACATCGCCATTTTAGCGCTGTCCTGTTTCGTGCGCACACGTGATTCGGCAAGACATCGGCTACAAAAAATTCAGGTTACACCCAGCCTAAATCTAAACCATCTTCAATTACGATCATCCGAGTGTGTAGTTTGACGGTAGTTTCTTTTTCTTCACTCTTCGACAAAGATCGTCTCGATGCGAGGAAAAGGTATCCTCGACACGAAATCGATCGACCTAATCTAGTAGGAGATACATATGAGGTGTGCGATCCGACGTAAAGAGTGTATCATTCGTCGCGATTCGAACACTCACTCTCTCGAAACCTTCTCGCGGAACTTTCCTTCGACGCCCAAGAGGAATGATCACAATTTCCGTACGTGTACTGGTCTATGACGTAAGTAATAACGGCGAACGCGTCGCGGCCGTTGGATTAAATAGCGCTCACCGTCGTAAATACCAATTTACCGTGATTGCGCGCGCAAAGAGCGATGAGTCTCAGAGATGTGTTCGTCCTTATACCGACGCGATCGCATAAAAAGTTTGATTTACTCGAGAGCTCTCGCGGCTTTCACTAAAATTCGATATATATTCGTCCTATATATTCGATATATGTAATTTTCTCACATTTTTCTATCACATAATCCATATGTTTACTCTGGTGTAACATGTTACATGCGGAAAAACTATTGCAGTAAATGACATTAAAATTACATCACTTTTTACAATGTCCTTTTGAAGAACCGGGTCATTATACGGAAATTCAAGTGTAAATTACTACAGAAATAATAAATTTGTCGAACCTGTAAAAAACATTCAAGTAATTTCAATAATTTTGTAATAAACAATCAAACATACGTGTGATATTTTTAAACAAATATACAATAACTTTGGCCACAATTTTGTATAGTCCAGGATTACAAAAATTGTAACTTTTACTACAATATTTTCTCAGTATGTATATCACCAGGAGCATAAAATTAATTGGTTTCCAATTGATCTGTGTTCGTAATTCCTTTCATTAAAAATAAATTAATAAGTGCATCGATAAAATAACCGCGCGCGAGCAATTGTGCGCTTATATAGTAATCCAACGACCGGCCGTTCATCCGTGAAGACAACAAATTTAGACGCACGTTTCTGTCGGATTAACGCGTGCACGCGTCACGCATCGTGACGAGGAGAGCAGGATCGTAATCGGAAAATAGAATCTCGCCACGAAATGTGCGTCGATAAACGTGTGTCTGAATGCGCCGTCGAGTGAATGAAACGATAGTGTGTGAACGAACAGTGTATGAGAGGTGAGAGGCCGCGGGGAATGACAGAAATGCGATCCACGCGCTATTCGGTCGCTAATTCGAGTGGCAGTTCGAGTGACACTTTCGGATCTTACCACTCAACCGACGTAAAGCATATACAGACTGTCCCGGAGATCTCCCGGGATATCTTTTCAGCCACGGCTTTTACCCACGGCCAATTTGGAAGGGATTTTCCCTTCGCTCGAGAAGGGTCATCGCTTAAGCCCGCGCTGTTACGAATTAAAACTCTGTCAAGATAAAATCCGCTCGAAATTGATCGGAGAATACAATTTCGTCATCTTTTCTCCCCCTAAAGCTTAGTGCTTTAGCTTAGTTTTAGTTCCTTTTGTTCGATCGTTGGTCACTCGAGACAACCACCGAGATGTTGTTGCTGGAAAAAAAATCAATTTCGCCAAATTGGCCAAAAGTTCCCTAACGAAAGGGACATCCCATGTGGTTTTGGGAAAGCCTGTATACTCGGTAAGCTCAATGGCACTTCAGGTCGTCACGAAAATTCGGCGTGATCGCTAAATTAGGTTGCAATCGTGCACGGTGATTTCGTAGTGGCATCATTGAGAATGTCATTGAAAGCGCGATAGAGCATCGATCGGCGAAGTAGAAAGAGACCGTTCGTGTCGGACGAATCGGGAACACCGCGCACACAGAAAAATATCATTCTACTGTTAAGGAAAGCGATTACTCAGTTTACTTATCTTCTTTTAACTAACGATTACCTACAGCAAAGAATATTTTCTTGTGTGATAACGGTCTTCAAATATATATTCAACAGAAATTTTAGAGAAGCTCGTTATCATGTACTCAAAAGAAGAATTTGTTCTCTTTGCAAGAATAACACTTCACCGAAGAAAAAGTTGATTCAACTCTGTGAGATAAGCAAACCGAATCTTGATATTGATATTCTTGATTGAAATGCTAAACTTACTAGAATTCAGGATATAGTCTGAATAAATTTGATGATAAACTCAGGATAAATCTGTGGATGTATAAACTTATGAAATACTTGAAACAAGTAACATTTATCGGAATACAGTAGGGGATATTGAGGTTAGATGCCCCATGTTTCAGAATTTTAAAGTTACAACTTCTCAGACAACTAACTGTTGTGACTGATTGTACATATATAAATATATATATATATACACATCATATAAAAAACTTTATTCTAGCTAATAACTTTCTTCGCTCGGAGAATATTATATGCAAAATTTCGAGAAGTTTGAAAATTTATTTTGCTACTACTAAGATTTAGAGTTTTCTCTGTTTTTTTAACTGTAATATTATACCGCGATTTTAATAAAACTCGGCTAATTACTTTTTATTTCACCGCAGCTCGTCTCCAACTCGTCCATGTTATTATATAGCAGCTTTTGCAATCAGTTTATCGATTTTCACACCGTAACCAGGACAGATACCGGGACAGAGTGTACAAACGTCAAACAGAAAACGAGATTTTCCTCACACGATTAACTCTGTTGAGAGACTTCTGCCGCTCGAATTGGTTCGACTGGGATTCTCAAATTTCTGCACGTTGTTTTCCATTAGACTGCGAAATCGATTAGTTTATAATGAGTACAACTCGTGGAAAAACGATCGCGAGTCCGGCTCGGCACGGGAAATGAGTTATTCGCGCGAGTCTGGCTCGGCTCTTACGCACAGCCGGGGCTCAAATGGGTGTAGGGCTTAGAGAAGTTGATAAAGATACAAAGTGCATGCGACTGTGTTTGTGACGTAAAATGTGTCGATATGAGAGAGCTCAACGGGCTCGCGTGCCGGGCGCCTCGGCGCGACTGATTGATTCATGATCTGTTGACGATTCCAGCGCGCCGACAGGAAATCATCAAGATGACCGAGCAGTTGATCGAGAGCATCAACACCGGAGATTTCGAGGCGTACACGTAAGTAACCAGCCAGTCGACACAGTGGGACGTTTCGTCGGATAAAACAAAAACATCGACCGAACAAACATGTAAAATATTTACGCGCTCGTTGACACTCGACACGTGCCATTATATTACGGTATACACAACCGCGCATATCTATATTCTCGCTCAACAATTTTTGTTACGGATACAATTTCACGTTCCGTTACGAATTTTCTATCGAATTTCTCTTGTTTTTTTAACCGTCGGTTGATCGTTAAAATATTCATTATGAGCGATACGTTCGTTATATGTAAAGCGCGTTAGATAAATTCGAGGTTGTGTTATATTTGTTATCGCGATATTCACTTGCTATTTGCAGTACCTTCTGCTGGCGTGTTATTCTTTTGAATTCTTTCTCGTCAATTTGGAGTCGATCTTTTCTTCAACGAGAGCCACTTGCAATTTTCGAATAAACAACGGCCACGAACAAAGCATTGTCGCGACGAGCTGAAAGTTTAATTTGAAGAGAGGAAATAAAAAAAAAGACTAAAATCACAATATTCAATTAATTCGAGACGGACTTCGCTTCAGCAAAATTTTAATTCGCGATCTGATTAGCAAGATACGCACGAAAAGAAGAGCCTGGTTGAATTAACGTGACATGTTTGGTTGAGCAAATTTCATGAAGGTAAACAAACTTTCTGGTTATTATAACGGGATCTTTTGATATGTACCTGGAACACTTGGTTGTAATACCGCTCAAAGTTTAATTACTGCATACATAGTGATAACATCTAAATGTCTAGTTATTATGACTACACGCGAGAAAAGAGTATGGTGGAATGAACATGTTTGGTTAAACAATTATTAGTAAAACTGAAAAGAATTTCTGGTTATTATCATTAATATATATTTATAATTTTATTTTAATTATTAATTTTCAAGCAAAATAATCATACACTATAACACCTTAGAAAATAAGTTTCAGTTAAAAAGATTAATAAAATTTTCAGTAAGAAATATGATTATACATAACTTATATTATTATAACCAAACTTCTGACTGGTTACTTCAACCAGAACGCATGTAAGCAGATTTGTTTGGTTACCATAATGAAAATTTGTTTATTTCTTACCAAAACATAGTCTGGCTAATTGGTTGAATTCAGATTAATTCAACCAATTTTTTTCTCGTGCACAATATGAAAAATTGAAGAGTCGCGAGGTGCCTCGATTTTCCGAGAAAAAAGAAAATTGACTTCTGCTCGTTGACGTGAAACCTCTATTAGAAGATAAACGCGGTGGGGAGGAACTACACGAGTCGCGCGTAATCACTGTTTTGCCTCGCGTAAGATACTCATCTTCTATCATGTTTTCAGGAAAATCTGTGATCCACACCTGACCGCGTTCGAGCCGGAGGCTCTAGGTAATTTAGTCGAGGGAATGGATTTCCACAAATTTTACTTTGATAATGGTAATTATGACTCGTTTGCGTCACCGTTCAGCGTCGCGCTCGTCGCCACCGCGATGTTTAGTGTAGCCGCACGCAATTAACGTAGAGCTGTGACGTTTTTCGTTTGCGGGCCGTCACTGCGGCCGACGACGACGACGACGACGGGGTGTCGTGCATGCTCGCGCTTCTGCCCTAAGGGAGCAACTTCCAGCGTTACCTTTGTAACGAGGGAACCTCTCTCATCCTTCACCGGCATAGTTACGCTCGTCGATGCGCCAAGTTGCGAACGCGAAACGCCGGCTATTAACAACTTCGTTAATTTGCGACCTATCGACAACGAGAGGATATTCTCACGCGCGCGCTTCGTGTAGAATCAGTCTTTTACATTTTTTCATTTTTACACAAAGCAAAGTACGAGACTTTTCTTCGAGTTTTTTTTTTTTTTTTTATCATCGCCGCGTAAAACCAATTGGCGGCGAAAGATACGGCTGCAACGGTTCTCGCGCGACCTTTAACAAGTCGACCAGCTCATTTCTTAAATGGCGTAATACGAGACCGGTCGGTGCACATGCTCGCCGTCGCGGAATGTCTGAATTAACGTTAATCCAGCTTCTTACTGCACTTCCCTTTAATTTACTGACTAATAGCGTACACACAGGGCCAGGTCGGGAGACATTCCTGGAATTACGCATCAAATTTCTTCAGGGTCACACCATTGTATCCGCGTGATCAGCCGAGTCGCAAAGCATTATCGTTACCGAGACGCGAGAGATACCAGCTGAAATTGAATCCGTGTGCAGACGCGATCGCGTGCAGAAAATTGGTATCTTTGACGTGTGAAACTAAGTATAAAACTAAAATCGATAAGGTTGATGCGCTTATACAATGTTAATTGGGTCGACCGTCTCGTCTTTTCTCCATTCGTCACGCGGCGTTCAAATCTGAGATTTTTTTGTATGCTTTAAATGAGAGTTGCAGGTATTATATCCTTCTGGAATATCCAGTATTCTATAAAAGCGATGAACAATAAAAACTTGGAAATAGCGGAAACTAGCGAAGAAGAAAGGGTTTTTACAGAACGAGTTTATTAAGTTACAGTTTTTTTTATAAATCTTTATCTTTTTCGCTACCACAGTCCGACAGTAAATTTAAATTTCATGGAAATGGATAGGATTAAACTTTTTCTGTCGTAATGAATAAATTACACGATTTTGCATGAGTAATATCAAGAAGCTCTTTCTGCTTTGTGTCGCGAGAAGTGCGCCTGGCCCTGTGGAATTTTCTCAAGAGTATGCAGTATTTTGTTCACTTTTCTCTTAACCCTTCTCTTTATCCTCGCTTACGGCGGTACTCAACCACCAGCTTTAGCGGTCTGCTGTCTCCTTTTCGTTCCTCTTAATTCTCTCTCAGTGGTTGTGAAAGCTTTAAGTCGCGCGTCGTGACGGATCACGCAGTATTCGAGTAACGTCAACTTTGCTTCTCGTCAAAACTCTAAGCAGTCCTGGGCAAGAACTGTAAGGCCGTCAACACGACGATCCTGAACCCCCACGTCCACCTGCTCGGCGAGGACGCCGCATGCATCGCATACGTCAGGCTGACGCAGTACATGGACAAGTGAGTGATGACAAAAGCGGCTTGATCAAAGCTCGTGGTTTGTACGATCCAAGTCAGTACTTGGAGCGGCAGTTGTACTTGGAGCAGCTGTAATTCCCCGTTTAGTTATATTGAGAGCGAGCTTCACATAAGTTACAGACCGCTCTGGTCGGAAATTTGCTTCGCTTAATATATTCGAGAGAAAATAATTTCGCTAATAGTTTCGATGTTCTCGTTGCTCGCTAACTAATTTTCCTCCGACACACACCGGTTGTTACTCGCGCCGTAACAAAGTTACCATCGTTTCGCGCAGGTATCCCCATTTCGCCGCGGTTGTATTAATTCGCATCTCTCTTTTGCTTCCTTGCCCGCAGACAAGGCGTAGCGCACACCCAGCAGAGCGAGGAAAGCCGCGTGTGGCATAAGAAGGACAACAAGTGGCAGAACGTGCATTTCCATCGAAGTGCGGTGACAGGCCCGTCGCCGTTCTCCTTCAAATAAATCGGCCGAGGTCCAGGCCGCCGCTCTCGGTGGACGCTCGTCATCCCCGATCGAGCGCGATACGAATGAACGTTAGGAACATGGAGCACACGACGTACCCGAGCGTCCTCGCGATGCGGTTATACATACACGTACACACACACACACACACACACACACACACACACACACAC
>NW_022639467.1:2721709-2785223 GCF_010583005.1 Odontomachus brunneus | reverse complement strand
CACACACACACACACACACACACACACACACACACACACACACACACACACACACACACACACACACACACATACAGAAAAAACAACAAACATACACACAGATTAGACGGAGAACTACGAAGAAAATACACAACGACATAACGTGGTGTCCGAGAGAGAAGACGTTGAAAAGTATAACGAATACAGAAACACACACACACACACACACACACACACACACACACACACACACACACACACACTCAAACGTAAACACCCCCTTAAAAAGTAGTAACTAAGCGCGACAAAAACCAAAACCCGCAAGATGCCGCAATCGCCGGCACATATTATTCGCTCCAGTACCTGCTCAGCGTACTTACCTACCTACACTTTTACGCGTGCACCGCGCCACGTGTGCCTCAGCCTCGACGAGGGAATCACGCGAAAGCGGGATCATCGGAAACGCGAGAGAGCGAAGTCGGTCGTTCGATTGACTGGTCGATTGGTCGATCGGTTGTTCGACGAACACCGAGGACGCGAGGCAGACGGACATGCTTGTTCGCTGTCGGCTAACGCGAAGGAGGAGATCGCGCCGGAGGAAGAAAGACAGAGAGAGAGAGAGAGAGAGAGAGAGAGAGAGAGAGAGAGAGAGAGAGAGAGAGAGAGGAGAGGAGAGAAAGATGGAAGGATCTCGCTGCATGCGCGCCCGTATCCTCCAATCGTTGGTACCGCGCACGTTTAGTCGACCGACGAAAGCGACACGAGATTCTCTATCCATCCGAGATCGGCCTCTCGCCGACTCTCACCGACGGAGCGAGGGGAATATTCGCAATGCGCCGACGAGGAGGGTGCGAAGGAATCAAGCGAGATCGATGAACGGATATGTAATATGACCGCCGCAACGGCAAATATGAACGGGACGAACGGATCCTGGATGGAGGGGGATAATCGAGTCAGCGAGATGTCACGCTAAATCGATGAAAGGGATAAAATGGAACCGCGAGCAAACGCGACCGCTCGCCGTCGACACGGAGACGGAAGATCGACGATGACCGCGATCATCGTCTCAGATGGCGATTATATAGCAAGCATGGTCCGATTCACCGCAACATGGAGAACATCGTCAGCTACTACGCCAGTGGAGGGAATCCCCGCGGTGGGAACTGCGGCGCGATCGGAAGTACTTGAAACAAGCACGGGACAAGAGCCGTGAATTGTCGCGCTTGAGAAACACGGTAAGAAGAGACTAGATCCGCCGGATGACCACGTGGAAGTCAGGAAGAATGAAAAGCGATATCGCGCAGGATGCGACGATCACTTCTCGCCGGAGCGAGGCACAGTCAGTCGGCGGATGGTCGACGGGGACGACGAAGGGACGACGCAGGAAGAGGAAGCTCGAGCAACCGGGGTCGGATCGATGCTGGGCATCGACACGAGGTCAGCGACAGCGGTCGAGATGGAAGGCGGGGAGGAGGAGGAGGAGGAGAAGGTATCGAAGTGCCAGCGTGGGAGAGAGAACGGGGGAGGAAAACGGAGGCGGCGTCACGGTGGGGTGTAGAACGCGCAGGGCGGCAGGGTGGAATCGAAAAGCTCTCGGCGTGGCGAGCGCGAGTGGAAAGAGAGCGGCGCCGCGACGGTATCGCGTCGTATTTAGTCGACGCAGCGCGTCGTAGCGGGACATTCTTCCAGGACATGATTCTTTTCTTCGGCTTTCACTCTCGTCTCTGAGCGAACTACTGCACTGGTGCGCACACACACACGCGTATGAGAGAGGTGAGAAGTGTTTCTCGGAGCGAGACCCCCGCAGTGAGATGCGAGACCGCGAATCGTCGCGCGAGAGACATCTCGTTTTTATTACTTCATTAACGATAAGACTTTGACTCGGAGTTAGGGTTCTCAAATAGTTAGATTCGCGCGCGTAGCGCGCGCACGCGCCTTCGACACTCTGCGCAGGAGCCCTCTCGAGCCCCCTTGACGCGCACAGATCCCTTTTCCTTCGCGACGTGCGAATTCGGAAAAATGAAATTGCAATGTACGTACGCGCGTGTTCGGTACGTAGAATTGGAGCTATGTTCACGAAGAAGAATTGATAGAAAGACGGAAAAGAGAGGAAAAACGACGCTGATGCAAGAGGCAAGCGCGTGGAATATGCTGGCGAGGCGCGCGGACGTATTTAAATATCTCTTTCTGAGAATTGTGCATTTTTACCTAGCGATGTGCAAGAAAGTACTTCGAGCTTCGTACTAACGTATAGCGTAAGTTTGAGATATCATAAGCTTCGATTGATTCTATTCGCGGTTCCTGTCGCGTCAGTTAGCAGTGTTCGAGATGTTACGACCACCACAAGTAACTTCCTACGATGCGGCATCAGGACCCTTTTTACGATAATGTTCCTTCCAAATGTAGCGCGAACGCACCGCTGCGATCACATAATATAAATTTAAGAGCCGACAAAAACTCAACTCGCCCAGGCGATTGCAATGTTCAGTAGAATCCCCATCGCATCTCGCTGCGGAAGATATCGTCCTGATCCCGCCGCGCTCATCCCTCCCCCCTCTTGCCTCCTTCTCTCCTCGCTCCGCGTGCAACGTGCATACACGTGCGCACACATACGTCCGTACACGAATCCAAACGTACGCGCTAATTAATGCAGGATGTACGCGCAATTGTCCTGGAAAGAAAAGAACGATCTTTAATCGTCGTTACCGCAAACCTTATAAGAATGACCGACGCGCCGCGAAGAACGCTGCTACCGCCGCCGTCGCTGCTGCTGCTGCTGCCGCCGCCACCACCGCCGCCGCCGCTACTGCGTTGCAATGTACTTGTACGGTGGGCGAACATACACACGCACACATACACACAGACAAATACACACCGTACGAATCGAATCTACCACCCTTCCCACCCTGCCCTTTTAGCCGAGCCCCGTAATTTCATTTGTCAATCGATCTCGCATCCCCGAGTGCACGTAGGTGAACATGATTCAACGAGAGGAAACACCGTAGGGCAAAAACCTTCTCTCTCTCTGAAAGGGATCAGAGATAGAAAGAGGAAAATAAAATAAAAAAAAATAGAAAGAAAAGCAAAGTAGAACAAGTGAGATGAAGGATCCTTTAAGACAAAACGACAAAAAAATCGATGATAATTCTCGTTCTCTGTCGTGTCTCTCTCTCTCTCTCTCTCTCTCTCTCTCTCTCTCTCTTTGCATTATTAATGTTATATATGGGCATATATTTATTAAATTACTTGGAAAATGCTAAGAGAGGTGATGTAAACACCACGGACACAAATCGCAGCGCACGACCAGTGGGTTTATTCACCGCGTGAAGGAGGTCGGTGAATCCCTGATCGGTGATCGCGATTCAAACGTTTTTTGTCGAATTTACTTCATTAATAATGACGAATCTTTCTACACGTTCGTACATTCTCTATTACTATTATGACTTACGCGTATAGTAATGTAATTTTGATGGACGGAAGAAGAAAGGAAGCAAGGAAATGAGGGGAGTCTCTCCATCTAAAAGAAATCGGATAAAAACTTTTACGACCTTGTTATATATATATATATATATAAATATAAAAGAAAAACTATACATATATGTTATAACATGTATATGAGTGCGGGCGCGTGCGCGTGCACGAACGTGAGTACGTAGATACGCCGACGACAACGACGACGATGATGATGACGACGACGACGATGACGACGACGACGACGATCACTGAACTACCAAGGAATTATTATAACGCATCGTTAACTTAATCGAGCTAAGCTCGATGACCCGTTAGAATGGTCAATCACGAAGAAAAGTCTCAGCGCTTCTTGCCAAGTTTTCGTTTCTTTCAGCGTCTCGAAGCTTTCGCGTGTTCCCGCACGTCGTGCGAGAAACGCATCTCCATCCGCATTGTGTATCTGTATTGTATTTTCGCATTGTCCGGCTGTCTGGTGCAAGAAACAGAAGGGAGGGAGGGAGGGAGGAAGGGGGCAGACGACTTTGAAATTGTCGAGGGATCATAAGGCCGCCCGAGTGCATCGTCGGCCGATGACGATGCACCTTTGAGTTGAAGCTGCGCCAGCAAGATTGCGTTCGTGCGGGCGCACGCGCACCCGCGGCACCTACGCGTATGTATATTGATACAAGATACAGATACGATTTAATATATTGCAGATATATACTATATAAATAAATATATATATATATATATATATATATATATATATACATATATATATATATATATAAATATATATATATATATATAAATATAAACATAAAGTTTTACGATTAAGGGATAGTTATTTCTACTACTCTAATTTGTCGCTTCTACGTGTGTGATTGTTGTATAAAACGATTCATTGATTTATTATTATTGTTATTACACTATTATCATTAACGTTAACAACTATTACTACTATATTATACGTCGTCGCTGTCGCGGGGAGGAAATCGAAAGGAAAAGGGCGCTCGTCTTTTCTAGCGCGAATCGACTCATTCGAATGAATTCAGAGTATTTAACATGTATATATATATATATATATACATATACATGTATGTATATATATATAACATGTAACGATCTTTATTATAAACGTTTATAAATACGAGTTTACGGACGTTAACAATAACGATCGAATGACTAAAGTCGAGATATATACCCAATTTTTAGATATATATATATATATATATATATATATATATATATATATATATATATATATATATATATATATATATATATATATATATATATATATATATATATATATATATATATATATATATATATATATATATATATATATATATATCTCCAACGTTTTTGAGAAGCACACGCCCGCGCGCGCGCGCGCGCGCGGCACACCACTATTATTATTATTATTATAAATATTATTATCATTTGTATGTAATAGAGTTAATTCGTACCGAAGGGATTCTTCAAACGCGGAGGGGAACGTGTCTCGCGATGCTCGCGTCGGATTTCTCGCTGAAAGTCGTCTTTCGCTGGAGAACCAAGGGTTCAGAAACGCTTGTTAATTAAGACCGTATCATTGTAGAATATCGAAGCTATTATCCCCCCGTTGTATCGGCGCAAAGCGCAGAATAACGCGAGCGCGCGCACGCGCTCGCGCGTATCAGAGGGGAAACTCGCGCAGTCCTCTTTGCGCTCGCTCATCAACGGCCGGACCTCCGCCGTTGGTCGAGGGGCGGATATTTGTCTCTTCCTTTACAAGATATCACCGTAATCTCGCTTCGCTCTTTCGGTAACAGCACGTGGTTGTCTCTGGCAATTTTTGAACGATGCCAGGTTCTCTTCTGATACGCGTGTGCGCACCCAGTGGCGTGACTGAGGCCCTCTTTGCGACTTCTCTCAACGTCCTTTTCCTCTTTTCTACTCCTTTCCCCTCCGTTTTCTTTTCCATCATTTCATCCCTTCTATCTGTTACTCCCCGTTCTTCTTGCGCCCTTTCTTCTTTACCGTCTCTCCATTTCCCGTCTTTCCTTCAATCTCGGAGATCTCCGTGAAATCGGCATCCAACGGAGTCCGCGAAATCGTTGGTTACACCACTAGCATGATATATAGTGTAAACTACGTATGTTGTATGTATAATCTCCAGATTTCTCACATTCCGTAGCGGTTTGCTCATTTCCATCTCGGCTCGTACTGTAATCCCTTTCTCTCCAAGTTTCCCGCGAACGATCTTTCGCTGCCAGTCGCGCGCCCAATGCACGCACGTTCTAACGAAAGAAGCGCGGCGAGGAATCTCGAGCTTAATGTGTTCGACCATGTGTTTCGTCGTTGTGCTGTCCTTCTGGTTTGTATCGGATATAAGATGAAGATTATTGTGTATACTCTCTCTCGTATTTTGTGCGCGAACGGCAGGAATCGATAGAACTAACGATTGTAACAATCGAGCTTCTCGCGATTACGTTAACGCGTTACATACCGTAGAATTTAGTTTGCCACGCTGACGGTTACGTTTACGCGTGGAATGTCGATCCTCGATAACATTAACTCTTGTCGATTGTACCTAAGCCGGCAGCTCGCTTGAGATCTTTGTCGATCGAATTCTTAATCCGTAACTACGTATATTTCTTGTATTTTGGTCAACGATCAAACGGAGAGGTTTCGGAATCGCATCAAGTCGACGGGAGAAATAAAAACGATAAATCCCAAGTATCCCAGTCATGCGACGAGGAAAGACAGTGCGAAACAGTTTCGGAATAGCGCACAAGGAAACTGTATTCTCCCTTACATAATCTCAAGTTGTTCGCGGTACTTTTGTAAATATAGCTTTTTCGTCTGTGAAATCGGTTCCAACCACTTACGTCATTCGTCTCGGACTGTTTTTCTCCAGAGTGCTTATCGTTTTCACAACTGACCGTAATGTATCGATGAATTATGACGGGCAACGTTTATCGTTTTTATTTTTACTGTCGAGCGCGACGCGGCGATTCTGTAGCTCGGCATCCACGGCGCGTCTAAAAGAAAATCTACGCTATTCGATCTCGCATTCGAAAGCTGTAATTTGTTGCATAGGAGCGACGCACTCCCGAGAAAAAAGAATAAAAAAAATATATACAGGTGTGTGTGTGTATATATATATATATATATATATATATATATATATATATATATATATATATATATATATATATACATACATATACATACTGCTGCTCCCACTGACTCACGTTTATAAGTCGAACGTACGTAACATTGCACGAGCATCGCAAGTCCGGTCACAATTCAAATGTCCGATGCAGCGACGTATCCCACTTTCGTTATAGACTTCCCGACTAATTGTTCCCGCTAACTTTTGTACTATAGATAAACAACATATCTTTGTACGAGAGACGTAATCGAGTCCCCGAGATCCGTAGTGAAATTCGTAGTGACAGCGAGGACGAACCAAGATTCAGAGTACGTCGTGTGTACGCCGCGAGTTTGTCCCGCGTCATCATCGTACACTGAGAAAAGGGCCTGGATAACGGTTATCAGATGCTTTGGTGAAACAATTTCGACTAAATGTCCAGATGAATATAATCAAATAATATGATGGATATTAACAAATACAACCTTAGCACAAGGCTTGACACATTGAGAGAAAGGAATACTTAAAAATTTATTTGTGTGTTGTGGGATATAAAGTTTATTTTTCTGCGAATAGACTTTATATTCCCCACAAATAAATTTTCAAGTATTCCTTTCTCAGTGTATTCATTATCGAGGTTTGGTATCTCTTGTTGAGACTTGGCGAATTATTATCAATTTGTATGGTACGTATTGCCAAACAATTTATTAAATAAAGCCACATTGTTTAGTGGCACTTGCCACTATATTAGGTGATAAATGTACGAGATGACCAAATACTTTGATAATAATTATTTAGTAATTATTACCAAATTATTTGCCATTATTATTTACCAAGCCACTTAATTGGTCCAACTAAATGAAGAATTTGTTTTAATAATTTGTTTATTACCACAAATGGTTGGTCACTCTATTGCCATATTTGATACCAATTACCGAAATATTGCACTGAAACGCTTAGCCAAATGCATTTGTCAACTGTTGCAAGACTTTTTTTTCAGTATATACCTTTGTCGCGTTCAGCTTCTAATTCTTAGGCGATCTTCGTAAAGTATGGCGTATACAGCAGTCGACGAGTCGATCTCCCGTCGCTTCTCGCGACTGCTCTCACGACGGCAAAAAAGCGAAAAAAAATAAAAGACGCTATCGCGTGCTCAAGAGATTTGAATTTGTCTCCCCTGTAAACGCAGAATCCACAGGCGTACTCCTCGTGAGAATTATCGATTAGCTATTATTACGCATAAGTACTCGAGAGAGACATGTAATGTAACGATGACGGATCAGCATCGGCTATTTAGGCCAAGAATCGAAACCAGTGTAACTTCGAGTTGAATCGCGCGATAGTACACTGAGAAAAAAATACTTGAAAATTTACTTATATGGGATAAAAAAGTCTATTTCACAGAAAGAAAAATTTTATTTTGCAGAAATAAATTCTATTTCACAGAAACAAGCTTTTTTTCGCAGAAGCAAACTTCGCATCCAATGAGTAAACTTTCAAGTATATTTTTGCTTAGTGTACCTTCAGCACATCCGGCGAACTCGCCGACGTTACACTCGCATCGATCTCTGATTTAAGCGTCAAAATTGTACCTCGTGCGTCCGAAACGATGCAGTCATCCATTCCACGGCGGATTTCTCATCGTTGCACGTTTTCAACAAGCGGCATTATAAATTGTTAGATAGAATATGTACACACGCGTGCGTCAGTGCGTGATCAGTGTTTTGAGGTATAGGTCGGTTCACTTCCAGAGAGGTAAACGATGGCCCCTCTCGACGACGAAGAAACGATCCGATCGGCGATCGAGCTGGACCTTCCGGTGCGTTGACACACCTTCCGAACGAAGGTGCATCGAACAAACTCAGATGAAGAAGACGCGTCGAGTTGTTATAAGACGCGCCTCCATTATCCCGTTGCTTCTCGTTGCTCGCGAAAGTATCGAGAGATCTCGAGTTTTTCCTACAGTTCCGTCTCTCCCCTTTCGCACTACCATTCTCACGTTCGCAAGAATCGCTGCTGTGCAATCAGGTCTCTCTCGCGAGTTTGTTTCATAATATTGTTAACTCTTGTTTGTATACTCCCCATTTGTTATACTACGAAGATGTTTTCAAATTAAAGAAACTTGTCTGTGTCTCTTCTCGTACGGACTTTCGTGATTATTTGAACTTTTAACTCTCTCGCTCGTCCAGCTTCACTCAGTTTCAGTTGTCAGCCGCTCTCGGACTGTGTCGGCGCCTGTGCGGTGTCACACTCCACGATATTTCCGGTCCGCGAAGTGCGTCGCGTTCTCGCCACGGCGAGAATTGCGCATAAATGAGAAACGCGCATCGGAAGGCCGATGCGCTCGTACTGATCTCCCTTTGCCTCGTTTCTCCTTGACGCTTGACGCGAATGAACACATCGCGCAGTCCGACCATGCCTCAAAAGGTCTGAGTGAACGTTCCTTCCGAACAGTGCGAACAATTGTAACGATTACTATGATTAATATCAATATTATTACATTTATTGTAACTACCATTATTATTATTATTATCGCTGATTATTATGTCATTGTTATACTGTTACCGTCATACAAACACACGCACAGACACACACATACACACGCGTTATACATGCATGAACGTACGCATACGTATGCACACACGATGCACGGCACGTCGCATACACGGGAAAAGAATTTCTGTTGGGCTAACTGAATATTTCTGTTATACCGAAAACATTCGTCTGAACGTTCAGACTCGGTTGAGATGCAAGTGAGAGCAATTGGCCGAGCAGAGACTTCCCACAGGAATCTTTTTGCTCGTACGTTTTTTTCGTCTGATTCACAGACGAAGTTCAGTTACACCAGCAGTCATTTTTCCCGCGTGCACGTACACCCGCATAGTCCACACGCGCATGCATCTCCGCGTGCGATACGAGGCAAACGGCGAGCGATGAGGCTAATCCCGCCCAAGCATTTGTATTTTTATCCCAAGTGAGAGCGTCTAACGCTATAACAGAGGCGGCGAAAGTGCCGTTTCGCCCGATTTTGCACGACGATTGTGTAATGAAAAATACGCTATTTTCCGTTGACCCTTTCTTACTACGGGAGAAACCGCAGCATATCCGTGCACGGCACGCGATATCTGTAACGTGTATAATCTTACTTATAGAGGAAATAAGGGAGAAGACAAAATGTAGGATGGAAATAGCGAGTTTTTATAATAGAGCATGTACGCTCGCACGCAAGTGCAGAGAGGGATACGTTTTCGTAATAGTATTTTGCCCACTCTTTGCGCGAATTACGCCGAGTCTCGTGGAACGCGTCCGGCCGAGAATCCATCCTCTCGAGAACACGTCGCGCCCGCGAAAACTTGCCTCTCACTTTAGTCCCTAAGAAGTTAATCGTGTGGTTTTTAACTCGTTCTAGCTAAACATTCACTTTTGCATCTCTCTCCGATCGAGCGCGCACACACAAACTAGGTGTAATTTTTCAAATAGTCACGCACGCACGTGGATGAAATTGTGTCGCGAGACGACTTGTGCTCGGCCAACTATTGTCAATGAGTTTGCTAGGAAAGACGAGTTTGTGCGTACTCACGAATTTCAATCTGAACACGCTCGATATCTGAGAATACGGAAAGTCGAAACCGAGAAATTGATTAGAATTCATTAGTGACATTCTGTATAATCTATTTTAAACCTTTTTCAGTTGATGAACACTTACATATTTTATTTGTACATTTCGCATTTGTGTTGAAATCAATTTGTGTAGAGATGTTGTGTTACATTTGTAACGTATATCCGTGTGTTAATGTAACACACTGTCGTTGTGTCCTTTTGACAGTTGCGTTGAGTTTGCATTCATCGTTTCTACGTGTTAGAACAATACAACTTGTTCGTAACATGTATAGGAAGTGTTATACTAGCATACTGGTTAACATGACAGGTTGCCTGTGCGTTTTGTTGACAGGCGCATGTAGTCGTGGGCGATCTCAGTAGACCTCGGCAAAATGCTCACTCAGAACGTAAATTTCATAGAAAAAAAAAAGCGCGCAAGTGAACATTCCGCCAAGACCTACTGAGATCGCACACAACTAGGCGCGCCTGCCAGCGAAACGGACGGGCAACCCGTTTTACTGATCTGTATATATAAGTGCAACACTCTATACACTCTTGATGATATATTTTATATCCAAGTGCGCGTTGTATTGTTCGTTAACATATTTGCCTTGCGCTAAATTAACGCAAAAACTCGAGTGAATAAATTGGGACATTTAACGTGTCAAATTTAACACACGATTATTTGCAATGTACTGTTTTTTTCACAAGAGAAGAATTCGATACTATTTGCGACGCACTTAGCGCATTTTGTTCTTTGTCATGAATTTGAAGTTGGATTTGGGATAAAACGAAGAACGTTGGCCGAGTACTTGAAGTGCACTCGAACGGCATCCGGAGATTGATTCCGCCCTGACTGGGCGCGCAAGGCCCAAAGACAAGTACTCGGACTCTCGGTCGTGCTCTGCTGACCACAGCTGCGTTTCAGAGAGACATTAACGGCGATGCGATCAAGTACCGAACAAACACGTGACCTTATACCTGCAATATACCGGCGAATTAAGAATAATCGACGAGAATCGCTTTGTGAGCGTTGAATTTCATTCCGTTCCTGTTTTATGTCTCTTTGCTCGTTCCAATCTTCGAAGATAGAAATTGAAAATTCGCGAATTAACTCTAGCACTCAGATTTATAAAAAAGCAAACTTACTTTTTGTCTTAATGCAAGATAAAGATAGGAGAAAGCGTGAAAGTTTCAAAGATCGATATTCGACTTTGCAAGGATAAAACATCCGACCAAATCGATTCCTTTTGATATATTTTTTATTCGTCCAGTTTTTGCAGGAAATTCGGCTCGATGAGCGAACAGGACGTCGCGTCTTTCGGCAGCTACGACAAGAAAGAAAGAACGAACGAACGAATGAAATGAAAGATTATTAACTTTCCTTCCCTCCCTCTTTTTCTCTTTCCTTCCCTTCTCCCTCTCCCCCCCCCCTCTCTCTCTCTCTCCCTCCTCTCATCGGTACATCTAATATAACGCTAAACTTCATTATTACATTATTGAATCTACGAATAAGTGATTGATTACAATTTTGTCCTAATGTTCAGAGAAATAAAACAAAAAAAATACACATACATACGCAGCTGCCCACAATCGAATCACACACTTTCCGCGCGCCACGTCGTTCCTCGATCGACGAGATTCGCAATTATTTTTTTACGTTATACTTTCTTTTCTCTTCCATTTTCGCCCGCTTCTCTCGAGAGACTCTTCTGCCATACAGTATACCTGCGTAACGACACAGTTTGCTAGTTATATTGTTGTTAATAAGCTGCAGAATATACCTACTGGTCTGAACGACACCGGTTTCAATTCCTACTCAAAGTCCGCATGTGCTCTCGTTTTCCCGACTTAAAACAGTGACATTGATCACACGATGGGTCCAGATTTGCGTCATCGAGATTTTAGCGAGATGTCGTGTTCCTAGCGGTGCGTATTACGCGGTCGAGTTGATAGATTTTTCGTAAATCGAAGTTTTGGAACCTCTCGTGTACTCGGGATCCTTGTGAGTCGTTAGGTTTAGCAAATAATGTTTGTCTATGATGATTCGCGTCTCGATAAATAAAGGAAAATCCGTGGCTCACCGATCTTTTCTTTTTTACGAGCACGAAGAGCTTGGAGTGATTATAATCAGCAAGAAGAAATGCTTCCTGAATTGATTATAAATAATTCTTAAGCTAATTAAAAAGCATTTCAACGGCAAAATTTCAGTAAATGAGTTACGTGGTTCTCATTATCGTCCAAACAGCAATCTCTCTATTAGATTTAATTATTCAACAGTGAAACAACACTCGCAGAAACTAAATTAAAATTATAACGAAAACTTATAAGTTTTAAACTTACTGACTTACTTATAAGAACTTACTGTCGCGCGTGTTCTTTCTCTTCCTTTTTCTTGCAGAGTATATTCTTCGTAAACAGCATATTAAGAATAATGCTTAAGAAAAAGAGTTTTAGGATATATTTTAAGATTACTCTAAAAAAAAAACTGTGCTAATATTCCTCTTATTTTTCTTTAATGCTTTAATGCTTAATAACTTGTACATCGTACGCGGGTCTGGTTTCGGAAATATAATTATCAATCGAGATGATTTTTTAATGGCGCTTTCAAAGTTTCTCAAAGTGCACATTAACATTACATTATGTAACAGTAGGTTACAAGACTAAAAATATGATTGAGGATAATAGCAGGGAATAAAATGTCGAAAAATACCAAACACTGTGAAAAGGAAATCTTGCGTATATGCGCATACCATTTAATTTGATCTAATTTGACCTCCGAAACCAGAGGTATCTCTAAATAGCTCGTTAAACAATTAATCCCGTAACTAGAGATTTTCGGATAAACTTCCATTCCTATTGATCTTCCACTCTTTCAAATCTCGAGCCCAGAAATGTGTAAGATTCCACCTTAAAACGAAGTATTTTATGCTGTACACAATAATATACTGTTATTATTAATTTTATTACGAATTTTATTGCATAGCAATGCGATGAATTTTAATTTATATGATATTATTATTAAATTAATTTTCGTTGTGTGTTGAGAAACTGTAGTTTCATTTTATCTTCCCGATCGTTGCTTTCATTCCTTCCTCTCTCAGCCCATTCACGCGTCTCTCTTCAGAAGGCTGTGCTGAGCTTCTTTCGAAAGATCCGGTCAACAAAACCCTTCAATAATTAAACGGAACTTAAGCAGAACAAACGAAAAGGATCGGACAGAATCCAGGAGATGCTGACTCAAGGTTGGCTCGATAACGATTGCTGCATATTCACGCTATGCGTTCTCACACTTTTATTACAAACCCTTCGCGTAATATACAATTGTAAAGACATGTCGTTTAACTCTTAGCATATAAGTTGCTCTCGTTTAACGATCGCTCTACCGTATCACTATCGTATTAAAATTGCACAAGCGACGCAACGCGAGATACGGTGTAACACCCGTATCGACTGTCATCAACCTATATATAGAGAACCCTCGACTTTCTTCGCGCAATTCTGGCTACATACCTCACAAGCGAATACAATTATTATTCTTATTATTGCTTTTCTTGCTTTTTTCTTTTTCAATATAAACACCCGTAAGGCACGTGTTACAATTTGCCTTACGACAGAAATCTATCTCAACATTCTAACGGGTCGCATATTGTGTCTCTTTTTCTAACAGAATCTCAAGCGCAATGTTACTGATCTCGCAGAAATTCCCTCATTCTTCAAATATCTCGACGGCACGTCTATAACGTTAAACGGAGAGTGTAACAACCGTGAATAATACTGCGAAACGAACGCAAGGATTCACAGGGATCATTGTGTGCCAACACCTACGATAATAACGGAAGAAGAATACGACGTTCCCTGTTGACCCTAAGAAGCAGCTCGTACAATCTGGCCGTCTTCTCACCCTTTCTCTCGAGCACGGGAGACAAAATTCTGCAAGATTTTACGGAATATCGTTTCACCTCCGATACAAAAGAAACGCTGTCGTGTGTCACGTTGTAACAAAATAAATAATTACATTCTACATGAATGATACTATGTAAAGTCTCTCGAAATCTTAACCCTTACAGTCTGGGTGGTTTTTTGGGTAACTTTTATAGTCCTTGAACTAAAACCTTTTCGCATATATTAAAGAATAGATTGATAAGAAATATGAAACCACAGTCCCCGTCACTATAGTGGCTGCCCAGATTGTACGATAATTTTTCTTTTAAATAAATTTTTTTTCTTATTCAATTATACAGGGATCTTTTTTGTACTAAAAGTCACGAAAGAACATAAATTTATTTTTTTTTACAAAGAAAATTATGCAAGAATATATAATAGTAAAAAATCAAAATATAAAGCAAAATGTCTATTATTATTTGCATAACTTTCAAACCCTGTTAGTAAAACATTGAAAAATTGTATTACAAATATATCTGTGTATTTATTTATTTTTATTTTCTAGAATCTCTTATTTAAAAAATTAAATTTGTTTTTATTAATTTGTATGGAAAAAGTGGATGATAATAATAATAACAATAGTAGTAATATTTCACGGAACTGCTGCCCCGCTGCTATAGTGGTCTCTCAGATTGTAAGAGTTAACAATTCCCCAATTGCACATAAATCGATATTTTTGTTTGTCGCACCACTTCCATCAGAGATCGTCGACAGTACAGTCTTTTGCCGTTCTTCGTATATAAATATATCATATTAAATAATGCACGATAAAATGTATATGTAGCGGAGACGAAACACCCCTTATTGCAAACCTTCGACTAGCATACTAATTCTTCTGTCTTCTCTTCTATTTTGTACGTGATGCACGATAAAGCGCAGCACGAATCGGATAAAAATTCGTCAAGGAGCTAATGTATCGCAACAATCATACGGATTATATTAAACACAAAGTATATATATACAAAGAGAAACTCTTTTTCTTCGGCACACCAAACAATATACGAAACTATTAGGAATTCCGCACACTTAGGGATTGCGCACATAAAATGGCAAGAAAAATACAAACGAAATTCGATATTCAAGGAACGAGTAGCTTGGCAAAGACAATTTTTGATTCGAATGTCATTATAATATATCTAAATCCTCAAATTCCGAATCTCAAGTTCGATTTGTCACACGTATGATTTATCGATACCAAGCAAAATGTTCTACGTCGTCCACGCACGAGACGGCGGCTTGATCGTTAACCAATTATCGTGATACACGTGAGTTATACTTTTATCATTGTCACCAGTTGCAGTATCGTCGAAAACGATTTAGCCACCTCGTAATTCGCTGCTCTCGTCGCCGCTCCGTCTCCTGTTGCGACCTCGACCTACAAAATAACCGACATAACTTTGCATAATTTTGTTGTGTAAACAAGCGTACCGGCCATTTCTTTAGACCGTAAAAATACTTTAGTGTAACCATTCTGTTATCCTGTCGATGTAATGTAAGATTAAACGCGACGTTGTGTGCGACTGACGACATTTTAATTTCGACAAAGAGAGAAGATTAATGTAACCAATAACTAAACGCTAGACTAATTAACCATCCGGTGTAGCACACGACTTGATCCAGAAAATCATTTATTCGTTTTGTCATTGACTTTAATCCATTCTTTCTTTACGATTCGAGGCGAATCTTGGAAGATTAATGTTAATTTTATGTGCGAGATATGTCGCGTATATATCTCGTGTGTGTAGGATAACGTACATATACATACATACATTCTATACAAATAAGATAGAAGTAAAATAAATGGCATCATTCTCATCGAAATCATAATAAATACCTCCCCTGCTGCATACAGTAATAAAATACAATAGAACACAAACGGATACTTACATATCTTCTTCTCTAATTATTAAAGATAAATGAATTCTAATGTTTTCCTCCGAAAAATTGTACGATTCCGCGCAATATATATACATATCACATGTATAGCGTGCATATTTATATTTAAAAATAGTTTGACAATCGTCGAACTCATATCGTCGAAGCATTATCTTTCTTTAATGAATATAATTTTTACAAGAATTCAAAAACAATGAGTGTGTGTCTAATATTGCATATATATTATATGTATAATTGGCGAGATATATGAATATCTCGCCAATTTTTAATTGAAGCTTTTATTTTATACAATTTTGAAGTGCATGCGGCAGTGTGAGTTTATATTACACAATTATCCAGCGTAAATTAATTTTGGTAGTTATTATTTTTATATATACATGGTGCTAGCGCGTCAGATCTATAAAAAAAAAAAAAATTACAATATATTAATTTCTTACATCTGATTGTATTGATAATGGCAGTACACTTACCAGACACGCGTTTCAAAAATGCCAAACCCACAACACATCTATCTTTCAGAATGACGGCTCTGACACATTTAATGTTTTGTATATAAACTGCACAACATTTCTGAGAGATATTTCAGCAAAATAGAACGAAATTTCTAAGTAAATGGACACTCTTCTCTCAAAGTTTTCGTTATCGGAGGAATCTACTTAATGAACGAGCAAGTGCAAAATATATTGGCTAATGGTAACACGTGTGCGTTAAAAAACTAATAAAATAATTTATAATTTTAAAGGAAACATTGAGGAACATAAAAACACCGAAGGCTTCAGTCAAATCCTTTTACACTGAAAAAAGCAAAAACTCTATCGATTCACCGAATATATATTGTATATTAAAACTACGGAACACTTGAGCATGTACACAGCCAGTGCGAGAAAACTGATGCGAAGCTTTACAGCATCCAAAGCAAATCATCACGTACTTTAATACCTGCGCACGACAATGGAAGACTTCCCGAAATCTTCGGATTATTATTCCTACTTATGTATCGCTCTGTTCGTATTAGTATAGCGAACTACCGCGAAGAGATCCTGAGAATACTAATATAAATGTTCACTACCTCTGCGTATCTGATTGAGGCATGCCAGCATTCTGATCATAAAAACCGCAGGTACAGTAATAGTGTCTTTAGTCTCTTCCAGCATGACCGCGTTTCTCTTTTTCAGCTGAAAAACAACGAACAACAGATATAGGATAAGACAATGTCATCGTCATTTCTCGTGCTATTCGCCAAAGGAACGATTGCTTACGTCTTCCGCGAACTTCTCGTCGAAGTCCGTCTTTTTGTTTACCGGCGCCCACAATTTCACATCGTAGTCGATGCCGGAAGTGGCCAGAATTGGCAGGTACGGATGCGGTTGCAGACAATTGACAACGTGATGATCCGCTTCCAGCAACATACACAGCTTGGCGGTGTCCCTCTCCCATACAAACACGTGACCGCAGTCACTACCTGACATGACGAAATCGTCGCCCCAGAAATTCGCTTCCTTGATCATGGTCCTAAAGAAACTAGAGTCAAACGGAGGAAGGGCGAACGATCAGATAATATGGCGGCGGCCTAACGATATACGGCCCAGTCCGCTCGGAGGCTTTTTCGGAACTACACAGGTCAATGACTTGGTTTCCGATCTATCAGACGTTCAAAACGTAGACACTTAGATTAGACTGAGGAAACTTGGTCGAGAAGTTATCGTTCCTTCAACATACGGACCACCAACCAAACTCGCCAAATAGATTTGGTAATACGTTGACTATAAACTATGTAATCCGACTCAACGTCACAAAGCTATCGATTCGTCCCTCAACAGCTTCTTCAACTTAATCACCTTCTAATCATGTTAATCTATCTAATAACTACTGATGATGTATGTTTCGTCTTGAAATAATTTTTACACATGTCACCTGACGAATTTCAAAGCGTACACTTCGCGTATCGCTTTTTTTTTCGCGCTCTCTCATTAATGGTTAAGCTCGGCGAAGATGTGTTATGTGAATGATACTAAAGACAAATCATACCTCGCGTTCCTATGTCCCATGTATTTTCGTTTTACGCAGAGTTCAGTCAGATAGGTTTCGTCAAACGTTTCGTGTCCTTGAGACGAACGAGCATTAGCAATTGCTTCGTCCATCTCAGCTTCGACTGGATTTAATAATCTGCAAATATCGATACCATTGTTAAAATCCGAAGGAATTACAATTCAGAAAAAAGAAAGCAATTACTGTTGTAGTATTTTTTTCAACTGACCTTTCACCTGGCTGAATATCCTCGTCTTCGCTGTCAATGACCTCTTCAGTTTCTGTGAAAATATAAACACGCTATATTAAAATCCACAAAGCATTCGATGGATAGATAAAGAGAATGCTGATACTTACTCTCTCTGATATCGGTGTAACGATGTTTGTGATTATTGCTCGGTCCAGCACTCAAAGTTCTATCACTGCAACTTCCAGATGGTCCTACAAAATAAACCGTTGTACAAAATGAACGCGAAATGTAAGATAACAATAGAAAGCAACATGTACAATTCGACAAAACAAGATGTAATACATACATCTCAAAATAAATACTCACCTGGATGGTAACTGTCACGAGTTACTTCATCACCGACGCCGAGTGATATGGTAGCGCTGGTTGAGCTTTTGTCAGAATATGTTAAACTCACGGCAGGTTCACTGCCATGTCTATACATATTAAATTACATATTAATCAAATATCATCATACGCGATAGATTGTCGTTATAATAGTTAAAAATATACATATTTATTTCGATATGGAAGTTTCGATATGAACGGTTTTAATATGTCAAGCATTATATATCGAAAGCGTGGAGTATTAAGAAATAGAATTGCAGAATCTTACCTCTCGAGAAAACCATCTCGCATCGTTGTTAATCTATCCTGTAGATTTTCCATCATACTTTCCTGCTTACTACCTATGTTCGCACGCGAAGCTTCGTTCGCATTTCCACCCTCGTCCCATATATCGCCATGCTTACTTCTATGATGGCTACTTGTGGAGGAGGCGGAAGCGGCTTGCGCGTCGCTTTGACTAGATTCAATTTCCATAGGAACGTCATCCGACGAGGACGTGGTTAAATTATCGTGGTTTACACTCGTGGACGTAATGTGCGAAGCTAACTGGTTATATTCCTGCTCTTCGACTTCTCTTGTTTCAAGTCTTCCATCGTTCGTCGTTTCGCTAGTCTCGGCTGTATTACTTCCAGTCCTATCGGTATACAAGCTTGTACTTCCTAAGAGAAAAGAACACATTAATAAACCTGTTGTAATGCGTAACGTAAATGAATATTTAATTTTACTACCACTCGTTCCTGCATCATTGTTGTCATGTTCTGTACTCAATTCAGCCGATTCGTTACTTCTTTCCGCGCTCGACTCTCCATTATTCTCAGTGTTTTGAATACCCTCCTGTTGCTCGATAACACCTTCCAAGCTGTCCTCACCGCCGCCACTGAGAGCAGCGCGAGTAGCTGGGTCATTTAACATTCTGCTGAGCACGTCCGTCATCCTTTGCATTAAAGAAGTATGAAGCACTGGTCTTGCTTGAGCGATCTCTGATGAACGATAGTTTAAAATTAGCCACGTAAAATATGTGACAGATGAGTGATATCGATTTACCTGTACCACTGCGGCGTCCTCCTTCTCTTTCCGGACGCGCGTCAGGACCAGTATCGGACCAATCACCACGAAGTCTTAAGCGACGAACTGGTTGAGGTGACCTTAAAGGATGCTTCTTTCCTTTCCCCTTCCCCATCGTTGCATCTTTTCGCAGCTGTAAACTGCCTTGGTCCTAATTAATTTCATGATTAAATAACAACATATTTCTATCAGGAATAAAATAAAAATTATAACTGAGACAACGTAGGAAATATAAGTAAAAACTATAAGTGTCGTGTATCAATTCATTACCTTGATACTGAACAAGTAAAGATGATCACTACTATAACTAACGAGAACATCTTGTCCGTCCGGACTGTAACTCAATGACGTGATCCTATAGGAATTGCCTTCAAATTCCGGCACAGTAAAACTGCACAGTGGTCTCACTGAGCTTCCTGCGTCTATCCAACCTAGAGAATGTACAATGTAAAGATATATAACTGGCCGCATATGTGACGTGTCATCACATCGTTGTGCATATTACCAGTAGCTGGCGTGCCGAGAGTTCTTCTATCAAATGTTCTTACGGTGCTGTCGGAACATCCAATCGCTATTTGATGAGGCAACACAGGATTCACGGATAAAGCAGTTACGGCTCTTTGACAGGAAATTAACACATCCTGAAGAAACAGTCCCAAACATATTGTTCGAGTATAGCTCGCGTGTAACATAAATTGCGAATCATGTTAATTACCTCTCTACATCTTGTCGCGCTACATTTATCCTTCATCCTGAGATCAAACCATCTTACAGTTCCGTCCTCTCCGCAGCTCAGGAAATTATGTGGCTCACCGGGTATCGTCGCTATTTCATACGTAGTGCCAGTGTGACAAGTGAATTGATTATGGAACGTCTCTGTTCGTCTCATGAGATCTGCAAATGCGATATTGGCACTCAGCACCAAGGACATCTGATAATGCGAAAATATTTGGCCTGATTAATTCGCTCTCTATGTACTAACATCTGTTGATCAATTACCTGTATACAAAATAATGCCATCTCCGCTGCAAGATACGATACGGTGATCACCGCTATTAGGCAAAAACTTGGCGCTAAAAATATTTGCTCTGTGACTGGTTTTATAGTCCGTTAGTACCTTAAAGAGAAAAATTACTAGTTTTATAGTCCACTAGTACCTTAAAGAGAACATATAAGAACCGAACAAAGATATTTATACTTCTCTTTCTACTTATTTTAGACTAGAGATACATAATGCGGTTGAAATAATTTTCGTATGTTTTAGGAAAATAAAATGTTTTTGTTAATGTTTGTATAAACTGTTTAAGTTCATAAGAAAGAAAACAAAAGCCACCCATAATGTGTAAGATTTTCTTGAAATATATTCAAAAAAGATATATAGAAGTGTGCCATACTGTATATAATAGTATATTACTATTGTTAATTAGTAAGGTGAATATAAAATTGATGGTTCTAGATAAATTTAGTCATGTATAGCTGAAGGATTTACTGGTTTGGCACAGCATCTGCATTTCTAACTATGTCAATGTTGGACCTTGACTAGAATTAACTATCCAAGACATTTCCTTGAAAAGGTTTAATGCCAATGAAACTTGTACAACTTCCTCTTTATGTTCTATAGCTTAATGACACTATATAATTAATATTTACTTACTCATCGCTGTTAAAATTGCAAAAAATATTTTTCATAAATTATGTAGCATATATCAATCATATCATTAACCTATATTGATATTAAATTCATAATTTTCATGTTTTTTGCATTTCTATTTAATAAAATCTAAAATAACAATTTTAAAATTATAATATTAAATTTAATATTATCAATAAATGCTTTTGTTTAGTTTTAGCCTCTTAATCATAATTAAAGTCAGATGTGAAACATCTAAATAAAATGAAAAAGAAAAATATGTCAATAAAATTAAATTGTGTCAATTGCACAACATGATATATATGATAATTGCTATTTCATATAAATATATTCTGTCCTGGAAACTCAGTCAAACAGAAAATGTTTTGAAGGCCAGCAAGCATAATTAAACTTCTGTGGACATGTGACAAAGTAAAATCAAAAATAATCTTGGCACAATCTACCTTGACAGTGTCCAGGAATAAATATCAAGTTAAAGTAAGTGACAAAATTATTTCATCCACGTGCGTTGATTACTGACTGAACGTTTTCTCACTGTTAAATTAAAATACACACAGCATGTGTGCTAGTTGGGTTGTTACCAAGATGAATTGCTTCATATCAATAAGATCATTCTAAATATGAATTGCTATATATGAAACATCTTTTTAATATTCATTCAATGACAACCATGTAATTTAAAACATGAGGCATACCTTGTAATTATATGCATTAGTTAAAACAAGATGCTGATCGTCACTTCCAGACAGTATCAATTCTCCGCTGTTATTCCAACATATAGAATTCACACAACCATTATGAACCTTCAGGCTCTTCAGTAATGACATACGCTGTATCAGCTGTAGGCTAGCTATAAAACAACAGACAGTTTCTCAAACCTTCACAATATTTTGTCATCTATATATATATAACAGAGTAATTATAAATTTCTGATCTCTCTCTCTAACCAAATGATTAAATGACTATACTTTGGAAGTCTTGTATCGTTAAGTGTACAAGCAGAAGATTTAAAAAGGGCTGACAACAGCCGTTTTCAAATTTTTTAACTAGATTCTTAAACAGTTGTTTAAAAAGAAAGGAAAACAAAGGACATGTATTAAATAATAATATAAATAATCATATTAGAGATTTGTGACTAATTAATCTATTTACATCCTCCGATTAAGCAACATTTTCCAACACAAAGAGACTCGTAATAAGAGTTGGAACAATAACAACGGTAATGTTCCCGACTACATTTAACAACACAAAAACATTAGGCCTGTTCTTTTTCACTGCACTGCTGAACTGATGCAATAAGTTAAAGCGAGACACATATATGTTTTCTCACTTTAACTTATCACACTAGTGCAATAGTGCAGCGAAAAAGAACAGGCCTATTATTCGTAATTTTACGATCGCGCGCTAGTATCTATTGGTAAGTTACCTTTACTGCTGGAATAAAGCTTGAGCCTCGTGTTGTCATCGTATGGCTGATAGTAAATATCACGGAAGATGTTGGATCGCGTATTCTTCATGATGATCTTGGTCAAGCTACCAGCTGACGACAAATCTCAGCAATGTGTAGATCACCCGGCCGATCGAGCGTACCAAAGTCGTTAACGCATGGATAATCGTTTCGAGAAGATTAGTCGCGAACAACAACGGTCAAAGTTCGCGTCCCTTGCACGAATTCGCTCGTTCCAACCTCAGGAACTCGACGACGTGTAGTTACGCAGCAAAAATCCTGATGTCGATACGTAGCCGCGACGTGACATGGCACTAAACTCGTTATGTACTAAAAATAAATGCGACGATGCGAGCGCGGAAAATTGCGTACGTACGCGATGCGATCTCTCGCACAGCAGCCACGACGATTGTCTACGATCGCCACCTTTGCTTTCCGTCGCGCGAAACAGCTGGGAACAGCTGAGCGAGCTTTATACTCGATACACACCACGCACTTGACTCGCGCACACATTCACACGTATATCACGATTAAGAATGGACAATGTTTTTTTGAATCGTGATGTTCGATTTCGTTTTGTTGCATGTTAAATATTATTACAAATTTTTATCATTTATTTAATAATTTCCACACATTCAACGTAAGATCCTAAGGGCTTTTATTTTTCATTAATAAAAAATCAAACAGTTATTCGATCGTGCTATTAAAGAATTAAAGTCCGTGTGACCCGTCTTTGAAGTACGCTAATTAATAGTCATAAAAAGATCTTCAGATTTGCAATTAAAAATAACAAATCTGTTTGCAAGTCCATCTGATGCGTTTTCTTCCAGTCGAGTTACTAAACGTTGAATCAAAAACGTCATTTCGGCTTTTATCTTACTCACAGAATACAAACGAATCAATGTATGACATCTACTAAGAAATAAGTAGAAAGCATAAAGTTTCCTCTTTAAAATACATCTTTCACATTTTAAATACAAATAATTTTTTAATGTAAAAATTTAATTGAAAAATTACAATTTTTCGTTTTACTCGATATATTTAATCAAAATGCAATAGCAATTGAGTTTGTTACACCAAGGACTAAAACCAGGGACTTTAAGCTGTAAAATACTATTAGATAAAACTAATTATCATTATCGTTACCGAAGTTACAGATCGTTGAATTTGCAGTTTTGAAACGCGAAATCAAAGAACGATTGACTAATCGTTGATTCATACTACTTCGATCTTCAGCAAGGAAGATAACGCCACGTAACGGAGATTTTAGGACTAAAGCCGATATTCATATAGCGTGTTCGACTGACCCTGGGTAGAGACCCTCTAAAGCCCGTATCAGACTACGGATTAAGATTGAGATTGAATTGAAAATTGGCCAATCAGAGCAAAGTTCACCAAACTTGAGCTTAGTGAATTTTGCTCTGATTGGCTAATTTTCAATTCAATTTCAATCTTAATCCGTAGTCTGATACGGGCTTAATAAGAGTCTGGCCAATAGAAATCTGATTTTAAGACTGGTTTATGATGGCCGTTAACTTATCCCGGAATCGTAAAAAATTGATAAGCGTTAATCATTAGAATAATAATTACGTACCTACCGACTTTTATCTTTTTATTTCTCTTGAGGACAAAGTATCACCTCACGTCGCCATGAAGCTAATTCGATTACTGCTGAGACAGCTTTTACTAAAATCTGACTAAGCTAGGGAATTTTTTGAAATGGGTCGATTGAGTACCACTGTTCAGTCGGATTTCCAATCCGACAACTTATATGTAAACACCCAGAGTCTGAGCAGCGATCATGTAACTTTTCACCTAGAGCGGTAACGTGAAAAGTGAAAAGTTTCACGTGAACTCGTGATCACGTAACTCGGCGAAACTTGAAAACGTGAAACTTTTCACATGAACTTGTTAGCCATGAAATGTGCTGGCGGAAAAGTGAAAATCTAGTGACATGATGAATGCGGAATATATTATGCTACTGCTGTGATGAGATACATGAAACATAACAATCCTAAGGTTATAGCGATGTTTTTAAGGTTAATATGTTCTACAACCGATGGATATAGCTGATTTGGCCGATATTGAAATCATATAGGAACCATGTTTAGTGACTTGTACTTTTCACGCATAGAGTTACTTGATTGCATGAACAATGAAAAAGTTCACGTGAAATCGATAGAGCGAAAAGTGAAAAGTGAAAAGTTCCGCTCGAAGTTACATGATCTTGTTCTTTTTCGTTGCACTATTGCATTAGTGAGATAAGTTAAAGTGAGAAAACATATATTTGTCTCACTTTAACTTATTGTACCAGTTTAGCAGTGCAACTGAAAAGAACAGACCACTAAGGCAGGTAGTGCAGTGTTCTGTTGTACTGAGTACCGCTGCACTAAGAAAAAGAACAGCGATGATGACGTCATAAAGTCGCCGTAATCATTGAAAAAAACACTTTAAGCCCATTCTACAATTGCGTAAGCGTAGTCGTGAACGTAAGAGTCAACCAATCCGAATGTTTTATTCACTGATTGCTTTACTCTGATTGGTTGTCGTAATCACTTACAACCACTTACATCCACGTTCACGCAATTGTAGATGGGCTTTAGAGTACACTGATTGCACTAGTGCCGCCAGTGCAGAGGAAAAGAACAGATCTAATAATCGCTCTCGGAGCGATTAACCCAGGGCCAGTCGAACACGCTATGAGAGAGAGAGAGAGAGAGAGAGATTCCGTCCATGTATTCTTACCGTTTTCAACCAACATTTATCGATATTTGACCGACACCCGCACGCGTTTTAAGGTTCTTGGTAGTACCACTAGATGGAGTCACAAGCCGTTACCGTTTCAATCTTTATTTTTTCAAGTAGGAACTCAATACAAAAGATTTTATTTTCAAATAACATGTGACTCAACCGCAAGTCAAGAGGTTCTTTATTTTCAAATTATACAACAACAGGTTAGACGAATGTTTATTTTCAAATGAATACACTCGATATTATTTTCCTCACTTTTCAATGTATTTTTATACGAGGCATTTTTACTTTTTACATAAAATAATGAGCATCGTATCGTGATATATATAGCTCTTCTTTTTATATACAAATACTCAATTTAATATATCTCTCTGTCTATTGTTTACTTACATAAAATTAGTTTTATAAGAAAATGATACTCTCAAAAAAGTTAACATACACGAAATAATTAAATTAATCGTATTACGACACGATCGAGTGCATTGACATTCCGGACAAAATGTCCCAGAATTATTTCGAACGTGTTTAGGACATTCTGTATAATCTAAAATTAAACTATTTCTCTGCAAAATTCGTTTCTATTTCAAATCACCATGGAAAATATATTTATATCTACATGCAATATCGAAATGATTGTTGAAATAATTTTTATAAATGCAGACCCTGTTCATAACGCAAATCAATAGCATAATAATCATATAATACAATTGCAATGAAATTTCTATAACTAATAATTAAAGATTACAGAAATATATAAATGCTATGTACAGCTGAGGTATTGGCTCTGATAAAATTTACAGTTGATTAAATGCTACTTCATCTCATATTTGCATATTACAAATGTAATTGGGAAACAATCGTTGATTACATCTATTAACTGTTTCCATTACTAATATGCATTATGGAAAATTTGTACATACAAGACATAGTAGATTTTTTCTGATGAAAGGTAGAATAAGTATCATAGAAATACAATAACTTAATGATACAAAAATATTATTAGATTAACAAAATACATGTTTACAAGTTTTTTTTCATTCTGAGTGATAGAAAAAATTTAATTTAAATAACTTGTTCCTCACCATCTTGTTCACCATCTTGCTCACCAATTGCATTTTGCGTGATACGTGATAAATTTCAATTAATAATAGACACCATACAAGAATCAATCGATTCTCTTGAGAAAAACTTTTTAAAAAATAAATTCCTATATAATCTTCCCATATAATTTCTCGATATATACATCCATTTGTCGCTCACCTTTTCGATACTCGACAATCGTCATACTGAGATAAATGTTGTGCATCATTAATTGTACTTAATTAATCGCATCATTAATCGCATTCAATTTTTAACTAACGAATCTAAGCTACAATTTGTACCCTGTAATTACAAAGGTGTATGCGCTATCGCGAACATCGAGACATCAGAAAAATTCAACTCTCTTCGCCTCCATGCCTATCAATGATCAGTAATTTAGCGCTGCTAAATATAGGATAGAGGATAGAGAAAATAAATGAGTTACGCAAATAATATTTTCTAAAGAGTGATTTCATCGAAATTCGCGCGTGCGATGATATACAATTTGTCGTTACGCTCGCACTCGCGCGAGCTGACTGATTTTGGAAAAACGTAATTCATATAGCAACGATTACTTCTTCAAATTTATATTCAGGACTTTATTGTTAAAAGACTGGCCAATCCTCGCAGTTTTGAGGGAAATCTGCACGATTCACGGCGAAAGTTAGAGCACTTTGACAATCGTTGTTTGTGACAGCGTCCTGCTATAATCTACTAGGCACTTTCTAAACGAGATAATACTTTACTCGCGTAATACGGTGATTGTGGGAACTTGTATACATTCGATACTTCGCTACTTGGATTTATAATTGAAAAAAATTCACCGTTTCGCGGTAAGTACGTTTTTCCAAAACTAGCTACATATCATAGAACACGCTAAAATTGCTACAACAGTAATTGACCCATTCTAAAATGCGAGGCCGAAATTCCTCAGTATCGTCGGATTAATTTTCTAAAGTCAATATCAGACTACCTGTTAGACGGACTTAACCATACGCATGTTCCTCGCCCACTGCGTCCTCGTCCACTATGGATTCGCCCACAGCATCGCACGTTGTATTTCTATTCTAAATCTGATTTTCATTTTCAAAATGTATAATATGAGATTTTAAAGCGAAAAAATCATCGTATATTACTAGTCAGGATTTTAATTTATAATTCTATCAATCATATTAAACTAGTTGTCTCATGAGAAGTTAATTTCTTAGTAACTTGTATTTCAAAACATATGATTATTAAATTATTCAGCTCTTTCTTTCTGATGTGTGATTAAACTTGTCGACAATATTGTTGCGAGGCAGCTATAAAAACAAATGAACTACTATTCTTCATTGTTTCACTTCACTGTAATATAAAGTCACACACACACACACACACACACACACACACACACACACATCTTTTTTACTGCGTGTTTAACATTATTTTTTACCAGTTTGTCGTAGACCACATTTTCTCATGGAAAATATAATTATATTAAAAAATTACAATGATAATTATATGAATTGTAGGCTACGCAAGAGCGGCATGATAGACACCGCATGTACAAAACCAATACGTGTTCGTTCTTTAATAAATATAAAATTACACTTGTGTGAGAAATCACACATCGTTCTTCTCCCTTACACGAATAAATTGTGTCATTAAATTAAAAGAAAATAATCCCTAATTTCCATTTAATCAATCAACAGAAAGAACGGACGTGACGTGATTGATATCGCAGCATTATCTGAAAATAATGACACAACTAAATCGTGCTAAAATAGCGCGATTAAATCTGTTTCGCCTAGTCAAGTGATCTGTTCTTTTCAACTGCACTGTTACATTGATGCAATAAGTTACAGTGAAATAAAATATATTTGTTTCACTCTAACATATTGCACCAGTGTAACAATGTAGCCGAAAAGAACAGACCTAAAATGTGAAAGACATCGATCGATGATCGCATCGTTCGTTTGTGAGGCTTGTAAGTAGATATCACGACACGCTGGTCTCTATGTGAAGCAACGGCGCACTCTCCGAAAGTCTGCAATAACCGGTGCAGTTCTTGTCGTGCAGCGAACAATCCGATCGCCTTATCAGTTTGAAAAGACTAGTGCTTGGGTATTGCGAACTTCTCTTTTGATAGAGTAAAGGTACGCTTTCTGTATACCTGTGATGAACGTTGCACTTGCTGTAATTTTCGCACGTTATGCAATACTTCAATTTGGCTTGCTTGATATCTTGATTGCGCCAAAGCAATTGCGAGTTCTTGGAGAACGTCCTATATTTATCTTGAATTTCTGACACACTTTCTTGTTTAACATCGGTTATGAACATCGACACAAAATCGTTATTTCCCACTTTTTCTGCAAAGGCAACAAATAATAAAGAAAATTTTAAAAGATTATGTGTTGTACATCAAGCACAGATAAGCGCAAACGGCTGAAGCAACATATTTCTAGTCATTATTATACACAAACGCAATTTTCCAAATGAAAATTAATAGTTACATGACGATTTTATTACGTATTTTAGTACTAAACCTTGGAAGAAAAAGACTGATATGCTGAAATTTTTATAACTTAACACTGAAGAAATGGGCATAGATCATTTTTATTTAAGTTTGGACATAAACATCGTAACTACTGCAAGAAACAATTTTATGACTTAATATTATTATTAAAACGTGAACATCATATTCGTCAAACGTGAAAATCATATTCGTTAGCCTTCTTTTTTTCTAACTAAAACCCAAGACTAATTTACATATTGAAACAGAGCGTGGGAGAAGATATAAACTAAAACAGATAGACTTAGTCCGAAAGTATTACTGCTCTACTGCTATTTGCTCTAGCAACTCTAGCTAACACAGCTGCAGTGTTATAACGTAAAACATAGCGAAACAATGAGATTAGATTAGATGATATATAGGTACCTGTTCTACCAACCATTCTGGCAATCCGCTTTACTCGAAGGATTCTCCGGGCAAGGATCGCACATCGTGTTGTCGTCGTCCTCTTTAACACATCTTATCAAGAACATTGTTAATGCTCCTACTATCGGAGGAATGCCGGCTAAGAAGAAAGGTAGATCGTAGGAACCTGTGACAGAATTGCGATATAAAGCATGAGAATAAGAAGACACGCGCGCTGCAAATGGTTAAGTCGTGCTGAAAATTACCAGTGTAGTCGTACAAGAGTCCAGCGATTGGTGGACCCACCGTCAAAGGTATAGAACACATTCCTAAGAGGAATCCGATGGCCTGAGTCGCGCCACTGCGACCGCAAATGTCAAACGCGATAGGACCGAGTAACGATATGAAACATCCGTCGAATAATCCCATGCCAAGGGAAATGATCAGGAGCACGACGAAGGACTTGGTGATCGGAAGAAGCATCGTAAGAATGCCGATACTTATAAATGATATCTGAACAAAAGAAGAGATTTTTTTAGCTCTTCAATATTGTTGTCTGCGCCGAAAACGCAGCCTCTTATTAATTACTATTTATCATAAGCAGAACTGTCCAACTTGAACAGACATTTGATTAATCCAAATAAATTTTCTTATTTGTGCATTGGAATGCAAACTATTTATTAAATAATCACCTGCTGTAACAATATTCTATTCACTTTCGGTAGATCGGCGATATAACCGAAAATCAAGCGACCGATGCCGGAAGTGATACCGATGCACATCACCGGCAGCTTCCCATCGGCATCCTTGAACGTCATAGCCACAAACTTTCCTATATGAACGTACGGGACAAAATATCTGAAACAGCAGCCTACGATCATAATCATGCAATAGGCATATGTATATAGTTCTAAAGAATGCTTAACGAGTACGAGGTCGATTGTCGGTCGTAAGAAATTATTCAAAAATAAAGAAATCTCGCAGACGAAAGTAATTAAATGGCAACTAGTTTTTTATTATATCAATTTATTGAGATTATCTATATGGATTTGTGATCTATGTGACGGATGTTATCTATATAAACGCGAACAGGAGATAAGAAAACACATTTTATGATATCGTAATTGCAAAGATCGCGAAGAACGAGGCAAGAACGTTAATTCGCTTGAAAATCAATGAGAATGAACTGAAATTATTCGGGAATAAAAAAAAGCGACTGACGATGATGCGTAGATAATGAACTAACCCAAAAAGAGCAAGAGGAATAGAACTGGCCCATAGGACGTATCGTTTCCGCTTCCAAATAGACACATTCACAATTTCTTTCATGCAATTTCGTAACTTTGCCTTGGATTTCGGTCTTTCGTCTTCTTGCGGTTTGTTTACTGGAAAGAAGATGTTTCCTCAACATTACATAGCGTCGAATAGCGATTATTGCAATTCTAACTCAATTCTGAGTTCAATTCTCATGAGATAGTTTCTACGCATATATCGTAGCAGGTAAATCAAACTGAACGACGAGATAAAACCGGTTTCAAATAATTCAAATGCCGCGTTTACTCAAATATTTACATAACAATCAAGTTCAAAATCAATCGTTGCCGAAATAATATCATACCTGGTATCGGCTTAAAAAGTACCGCGCAAGCCATGATGAGAGCCGTGAGCACAGCCAAGCTCCTCAGCGTCCCCTCCAGACCAAAACGCCGTAGCAAAAACTCTATCAGGTACGGGATGAGCGTCGTGAATATGGAACTGCCTGCCGTAACGATGCCGTTCACTAGTCCCATATATTTTTTGAAGTAATGACCCAAGATCACCAGGCTTGGGGTATAAGCGAGACTCGCACCGAGACCATACATAACGCCATATGTTAAATAGAGCAGTTCTACCTGAGAAAAATGCTCGAGATGTGATTTACATTCATTACATACACATACGTATAACGTACACTGAGAAAAAATACTTGAGAAATTTTTTCTGGAAGTTCATTTCACAGAAGTAAAAATGAAATTCTACAAGTACATCTTCAAGTATTTTTTTCTTAGTGTATAACGTCTGAAAGCTCCCGTTATCAGATTTTGCCGATTGATGTGGCTCTAGTCGTGAATAATTAGGACGACTTTGTTCTTTGCCCAGTTTATATTACCTTGTCCGTAAGCATCGAGGAAAGAAGCAATCCGCCGGACGCGATCGCACCTCCTACGAAGGTAGTTATTTGGATGCCGAACTTATCTGTGAGTATACCGACGACCGGTGATAGGAAGAATGTAGTTCCGATAGTCAGCGAACCCACCAAGGCTAAAATAATTTTACAATTTCAACAACTTGGCGCGATGGATAAAATATTAAAATATGACGAAAGATTTAAGATAATTTCGGGACAATTAATTGTGACCCGAATTGGAAGCAGCTAATCGATTATCAAAATTTATTAGGCGACATCATTATTCTATCAAGAATAATTACAGCAACAATGCTGAAGACAGCAAATGTGTACATGTCAATTATAGACAAACAAACAATTACGTCAATTAATGATCGCGGCGACTAATCAGTCGCGTATGTTGTCGAATAACAGCGTGTATCTAGGTCGACAATTTATGACTTGCATTTCTTCTCACGAGAATAGCAAACATTTTGAAGCCATTTACTTGGAAACAGTCCGAACTTCTCACCCTCTACATCCGTGTATGAACGCTTGTAAAAGAAAAAAAAGAAATGCGTGTGCCTTATTTTTATAATTCGACTACAACATATCTAAAGCTCATTAAAATTGGAGGAGGGCACTATTGTGGGTTTCTTTGTTATAATTGGGCGAGCGGTATCAGCAAGTAGCGCAAATTAACCTTTATCACTGTAAACGACTGTCTAATTGTCGACCAATTTAAATACTTAGTATTTAAAGGCGCCGCTCATGTAAACAATTTATTTGTTTATTTAAACTAAAATTTTTTTATTCCAATAGAATAAACGATTACTTTCGTGAAAGACTAAGGTTTTAGAAGAACATATATATTTTTTACTTGAAAAAAATATTTTATTTAGTGCAGTATGAATAAAAATATATGGTATTAGTACTCATCGAGTAAATATTTTTTTTTCTTAATAACATAGACGAGATACGTTTAAAATGTATTGCTAAAGAAATATAAATTCGTCGTAGTAATTAATTTAATCAATATCTAATCTATATCTTGTCGAAATTTGACATGTGCGCTTATCTAATTCGAGTATATCTCGTATGCGGGCATATCTTGATCTATACTTAACAAGAAAGTTCACTAATGTTTTTTTTCATTTCATTATGATAGTAGTTTATGTTGAAAGTACGAACGAACCAACGTTTCGACCGATCTAATGCAAACATTTTGCCGAACGGAGAGAGAATGCGAACGCATAATCTGTAACAAAAGACGTCACAGCGAGCTAGATATTGTTATCGAAATAGAAAGGCGATTCTTTTGGAAATATTCAGATAATAAAGTTCACCGAACTATTGACCTGTTCTTTGTAGCTGAACTGGCTGCACTAGCTTGCACTAATTCCTTTTCTCTCTCTTTTACATCACATCATAGCTATATATATCTGTTTCTTTTTAAATTCCGAAAGTGTGCACTAGTTCAGTTACAAAGAACAGACATGTATGTTCGCATACAAAATGTGCTCAAGATTCTCTCAAATATCCGTGCTGTCGAAAACTTTCGGTACGATATAATTATGAGACATAATAATCGTTAAATATCCACTGATAGAATATGAACATTATCAATCGTCGCGTGCGCATTATTATTGTGAATGTGATCTGAATTAATACACATTATTTCAATCATGATCGTAATTTTAATGATGAATTATTGGGTAAAAAGATAATATTTTGTTTTACTTAATAAAATATGTGCGGATCGATCATTTACGAGATTACAGGTGACTAGAGGAAGAAAGACAAATTAAGCCTTAGGCAAAATCACATTCTCAAACAGAGTTTGTTTTGGTGGAGTTTTAACTTTACAATGTAAAAAATCACAAAAATTATAACAATGAATTTACGTGGACCACGTGAAGTGATCGACAACGTATTGATTAGATAGCGTTGTTACTATTTACTGATATCACGCGAATTGTGTAATGTTTATTTATACATACATTAAAGTTGATTAAAGTTGATTTTAATTTCGAATATTAGATAAAATGTAATACTACAAAGTAATTGTGACACAATTATATAATTACTTTGTTAGGTTGTTGTAATGACAAAAATAGTCGCTTCACTTTTACGGTTAGTACAAAAAAAGTTAAAATCAGTTGTTATTAAAAAATAGTTTACGTCTTTACGATATTAAAGCTATTGTGACCAATTAAATGTTACGCACAAAAACGTGAAAACAACAGATGGCTTTGATAATTTATGTTTTTTTTAGGTCATGTCAATAGACGTAATTGACATCTTTAAATAATCTTTTCAAGTATCAGTGTCATGATAATTAATTCATGCACGATAATAAAATTATTACGGTAACCTGTGACTTAACTAAAAGATGGGTATAACAAGTTCTCACTTATAAGCTCTATAAATAGTACACTGAGAAAAAAATAGTCTAACTAAAATTATAATTATTTCTGGCTTCAACCAAATATTTTGTTTGTTTCACGAAAATGGTAGAAACAACATGTATATAAGGTTGTTATCACTAGCATACTAAAATTTAAAAAAATGGTTCTTTTGGATATAAATTATAATGATTATTTATCTACATGATTATAGTTATAAATATTGAACATTTTTTTTCTCAATATATCGATTATCAATGCGTAAAGATAAACTGTTGCCAACCAGCGCCAATAGATAAAAATATATACAAAAAATATATGCATATTAATGGAAGGTAAATCGAAAAAACAGAAATAACTACTTTAGCAAGCCTATTATCACCAATAATCAAAGATAACAATTTGTTTCTCTTATGCTCACGAACACGCATTCATCGATTATATAAACAAGAAATTATATCGGACAGACACATGAAATATACAGGGTGTCCCACACTATCCTTCGCAATTTTTGTGGCAACGTAGAACGGATTGAGGTGAACATAAAAGTTTCCCATACTGTTTTGCAATATTCGCAATAAATTTTAATTAAAAATATTAATTAAATAAATAAATTGATAAATGATTACGCACGATACAGTAGACGAGTTGTAGCGGCGTCGTCTGTCGTTGTATACTTATACATTAGATCAAACTGAACAAAAAAATCCTTTGCCATTTTGCAAATGACTACATAGATGTTTAGATAATAATTAAAGATTTGTGTATTATCTTGCATAACCATGTAACAATTTTCTTTCATTAATAACTAAAAATCTACATAATTATTTACAAAATAATAAAAGGCTTTTTCGTTTAGTTTGACCTAATGTACAAACCCACAACAGCATACTATAGCTTATCTGCCATATCGCGCATGATCATTCACTAATCTTCTTTAATTAATATTTCGACTATTATTGCGAATATCGCAAAACGGTATAGAATTTTTGTGTTCATCTCAATCCGTTTTACGATCCTACAAAAATTGCAGAGAACAGTCTGAGACACCTTTATATATATGTGTGTGTACGTATAAATGTATCGTCAATAAATATCTATTGACGGAATTGGAAATCTCAGAACGGAAGAGATCAAATAGATCATTACGATAAAGAACATTGTCGTCTTTGTACAAAGTGTATCTGGAAAATGAACAATTTCAGGAGCTCGCGCTTTATCGTCAGATATGTCAACTATATAAACACTTTAACACTGTCTAAATCTATAACTGATCTACAATCTTGAGATTATAAATCTCCAGATTTATGCGACGTATTTCAGCCAGATAATCTCTCTAAAGAGCCACTTATCGGAATCTCTTCCAATATTCAGAAATAATTTACCAATATACAATAAAAATGTTAAACAAGAAACTATTCTTTTAATAAAACAAAATTAAATAAAATAATAAGTGCAACGTTATCATTTTAATCCTAGTTTACTCTTTTCCTACTTAACGATTGTGACACCTTTAGTTGAAATTTCCAACACTCGCAATTAAAAAACACGACTCCAAGACTCGCAATTAAAAAAAACGATATTATCAACTAGTCCAAAGGACAGAAATGAGAAAATTTTTCCTTTTCGCCTTTTTCCTTGTTTCCAATAAGGAGCATTTTACAATCCAACACAGCTCTGCTGCTCGTGATGAGTGAAGCTCATCCCCCGTTTCCTCTTATAACGATTCAGTGATAAGTATAGCATTGCAGTCAGAAAAAACTCGCTGAAAGCGAGCTGAAACCGTTAATTCCATCGTCACAAGCACAGAAAGTTATATTTGATTGAATGTAACGAATGTGTGTATTACAGATTTTGTAGTAAAATCTTACTTTCACTGATGAAAATTAGAAATAAGACAAAGTACTAAAGTGAGAGTGTCTCCACAGGAAGTGGATATTCACTGATCACCGGCGAAATAATCCTTTTGGAAAATAATTCACTTTAAGAAAGTATGCATGGGGTCGAGCGAAAAAAAGGATTATCCCGAATCGATATGCAAATTGAAGCTACTCGTGGAGGATTCCGCGAATCAGGCGATCAAAGTCGTCCGAACCTTCCGCGGAGACGGAGCTCTCACCTGCTTTAGAAGACACCTCACTCTCGCCAGCCTCCGTCAGTCGCCTCTGCAGCTCCATATAGATGAGAGAGTAGGTATTGATGATGCTGAAGAGCATGCCGTTGATCGCGAAGCTGCCGACCATGATCATCCAAGCCCTCAGTCCGCCGTCCGGCGGTCCCGCAGTCGTCGTCCTGCTGGTCGACGTGGTGAGCTCGTTTGCACCCTCGTCGGGCCCGCTCGGGCATTGGCTCTTGTTGTTGTCCATCGTCCGCACTGTCCGCGCCTCTACTACTTTGTCCGTTCTTCTCGGCTTGCCGATCGACGCATCGATCGTCGCGCTCTGTCCGTCGGTACCGGCCAGCAGGGGGTTGACCTCAGTCTCGCCCAAACCGGAAGTGTCGTCGTCGGCGGCCCGATGAACGTAGCTCGCCGCGACAGCCGGCTCCTCGGAGCTGGTCGACTCGACGCGATCGATCGCGTAAATCATTGTCGCGACATTAGTGCCCGGAACGAAGCCGTCACCGGCGTCCTCCGGCCCGCCGGCCTCGCCGTCGATCGTCATCGTTATCGACGATGATTACCGCCGATTAACTTCGTCGACGTAAGAGATATTTGTGAACTGTGGATAAAAATTGTGGGTAATTTCCTTCGGCCGGACCTTCGAGATCTTTCGTGCAATTTCTTTCTTTGCTCTCTCTCCATTAACTAGTTATAGTTATGCAAAAATGTTATAGTTCCAAAATCCAAAATCCAAAATTATCATTTGAATTTTCATTATCAATATAAGTGGTCCTTCCTACATAATTTTTCTACACAAAAAGAATCATGGGCGTTTGAAATTAATTCAAAACAATTTGTATTTTCTACTAGTTGCACGATCATTTATTAGGTGCGTCTCTTTTATTTTCTTTTTAAAAGGTTAAGTTTGTTAATGAATACTCTTAAAAAGAAGAAAATTGATCACGCTTGACTCTTGGAATGATTGCGAAGAAGCTCATTTATACTTTTTAAATCATGCATCAAATTTTCATCTTTTCGCAAAACGTACATCATATAAACTGGATCATTGTTGTATAACAGTTCTCGCGGGATTTATTTCAATCTCTTCATCATTGAAGTTACATCAGAGTTGACAAATTAATCTTTTCTATCAGTTGATTCCGCAATGCATTTACGATCGATCGTCTCCTTTGGAACATGTTCTCGAGCGAAGTTATCTTATCACAGTAGCTTACGTGAACTATTTTCGTAAGCGATTAAAAACCTGTTAAACATATTTATTCTATTTGTGCGTGCGAAATGAGATGAGATCGATCGGAGGTCGCGTCAGAAGCACGAGCTTCTGTACGTTCACGCGGCGCACGCGAGGGACGCTATTGCCACACAAAAGTCGGTGATGCGCGAGCTTGATGAGTACTTGACGACGCGGCTTCAAAGACTTATACAGCTTAACGATTTGACTGTGACTGCACCTGACCGATTTCACACATCGGTGCAAGATAGACTGCGTGTAGCAATGAACAAATCGATGGATCTCCAGAAATTTCAATCACGTATTCTGATAGCTTCTGAAGATCAGATACATGGAAAGAATTTTATAGTAAAATAATTTTTACTGTAAAGTTTTTTCCGTGTATGTTTCAGAACGTCGATCTATTGCTCTCAATTACAAAATTCTACAATAATATTTATCTATTATTGCAATTCTAAACAAAATCATAAGCTCGTAACGTGTTCTCGTAAGACTCGTAAGAACTTATGAGTAGACGATTGATACGTAAGCTACGACTTTACGATTTTACGATTTATTCGTATGTTTGCTTAGAATTGCAGCATATATTTGACATAGACACGCACGAGGGATAAATTACTATAAGGGATAAAAGCAATATAATACACTTCGCTAAAAGCATAATAAATATTTTTTAATGACACATTTCAATTCCTAAAATGTAAATAGCGCATATGACGAGTAAGAATAATAAATTATTGCAGAATACTGATCTGTTCCTCAGTTACAAAATTCTATAGTTTAGTAATTTATCCCTCGTGCGTATCTATATAAAAAAAAAAAATATATATATATATATATATATATGGTGTTCTACACTTTTCTTCTCACATTAAGTGGAAATGTAGAATGGATTAAGGTGAACATAAAAGTCCTATATCGTTTTACGATATTCGCAATAATAGTCGAGATATTAATTAAAAAAGATTGGTGAATGATCACGCGCGATATCTAAAAATCTATGTGGTCATTTACAAAATAGTAAAGGACTTTTTTGTTCAGTTTAACTTCATGTATAAGTATACAAAGGTAGACGGCGCCACTGCAGTTCATCTACCATATAGACAGTTTACTTTCCTGTACTACTAGAAATATAATAAAAAGGATCTATATGAAAAAGGAAAACAACTATAATATCCTTCTCGTGCAGAAACATACTAAAATTAAAAAGAATTTATATAAGAATTTATATAATTTATATAAGAATTTATATAATTTATATAAGAATTTATATAATTTATATAAAAAGAATTATATAGTATTCTTTCCGCGTATGATTATCTGCTTATAAAAGTAAAAGCGCGAAATAAAGCAATAAATGATACATTTTCACTTTTTCAAAAATGATTCTCTCAAAAAAGAAGGTTACATAAACAGAATATATTTAACATTATTTATTTATCTTCCGTTAATTTTTCCATGAAAAATATCCCTTACCTAACACATCTCATAGAACATCCGATATATAATTATTTAATTTTGTATTTTGACATATTATTGCTTGGCATTTTGTTGCGTAATCCTACAGAGTAGGATGTTCAACAAAGCACATTATCTGTCACGTCAACCGTAGACTGTACCAGCTTACCCTTAAAACCGGATTTCAACACATTCTTTGCTGACGACGGTACGATATTGGCTCATATTACAAAACTCCTCAGCATACAATATTCAATATATCACACACATTCAACACAATCTTTATGACTTCCGAAAATAGCAGCTCATGTTTCATCCACACAACACGCACGTCTTAAAGACGTCTTAAGCAGGATCTACAATGAAAACTTAAGCCATAAAACTTAAACTTTAAGCTTGAAATCATAAGAAATTGATCAATCACAGTTAAATATAAGGAAAATAACCGACAGTGATTGGTCAATTTCTTACGGTTTCTTAGGCTTTAAGGCTTAAGTTTTATGGCTTAAGTTCTCATTATAGACTCCGCTTTATTCAACCATCTTTATGATGTCTATTAAATGATATTTTTAAGATTATATATAATTGTCTACATTACCGACTATGAGATTTATACACGTTGTTATGGCAAATAATGACTTCTTGCGTATCGTGTACGTAAAATATGTCAAAATCTTAGAGAAGTTATTAAACTGTGTTTAAACTGTTTTATAATTTAGTCAGTTTGCTTTTAAATTGCAATGCCAATTAAACATTTTCTTTCTTCCATATAGGTAGTCTTGGAAATAATATACAATGGATTTGCTCATCCATTCTGCTCAGAGTTAGGATTAGAATCAATAACAACTAGCCAATGTTGATAGTATTCGACATCGTATTTAAATTTTAAATCATGTATTATCACAAATATTACTATTAGGCAGCATATGTTTTTAAATTTAAAGTATAATTTAAAGTATGATGTGCGAATATTATCATTACCCGTTAGTTGTCATCAATATCTAATCCTGAGCAGGATAGATGAGCGAATGCACAATCTAATCATAATTCTCAACTGACTGCAGCAAATAAACGAAAGTAAATAAAATTTCTCCTTTTTAATGTGTATATAATTATAAAAGTCTAAAATAACATATATATATATATTTTTTTTTTATAACTTTTTAAGACGTCAGAAAAATTTTAAGACATCTTTATGATGTCTTTAAAACGTCTTAATGTTATGTGTCATTTTCACCTTTGCAAAATATTTTGTACACTATCTGCATGCGTATTTTCTGCGATACACGCTACTTGCTTACGTGTTTTAATCTTGACGTTACTTGACACCGAGATCAAACCTTTAAGAATCCTAGACGACTTGATAATCCTTTGATATCGTACCTCGATCCTCGCATACCCGTATTTTTCTCTTTACTTCTTCGTGCGAAAAACTAAATTTCAAACGCGAAAAAATCGTTACATGAGGGATTTTTTTTCTCTTTATGGAATTCGCCACATATGCAAATACACATCAAAATGTAATAGAAAACACGAAATAAGGGTGACAATGAATGAAGCATAGTCTAAGAAGCTTTCTAAGTAGATTCAAGTTGAATTTCTGCATTATTTGACTCAAATTTCAATAATATAAACATACACTCTAAAAAGTAATATTTCATGTATTTTGAAATTATGTGATTAAAAAAATATATAAATTAATATAACGGGGGAAAGGAAATGATTATTTTCACAGACCGATCAATTTCGAAGAAGAAGAAAAGACGCGTGTTTTCAACAAAAAACAGAGACATTGAATTTCTCACATTGTTCTTTCATTTTATCGTTATTTCTTTTATGCTACAAGTATGTAATCTAATTTATTTCGCTTTCGCGAGCACGTATACAGAGCCGATTGTATCTTAAATTCGCATAAATAAGAAATACATCCGGTTACATCAGGTTTGTTTCATTTTTTTTTTAATAAACAAAAGGAAAATATATCTGGTCTCCTTGTGAACGCGAGCACACTATACCACCGTATGTCGCTGGGAAAATAAACGTGATTTCAATTGCGCACAATTATCACGCGAAATTATAAAAATAGCCAACGAGATTAAAAAGTGTATAAAGTATGTTGCTTTCAAAACAAAGTATTTGCACTCTTATCGACACTCGGTGTTGAAAAATTAATAAGCGGCCGATACGTACCGTTCAATACGTCATATTATTTGGTCATCTGAGTCATTCACACACGGTATTTTATGTATTATCGATTCATTACGCTTTTTTTTACGCATCAGTCAATATGTACCGTGAATTACAATTTTAAATGCGTATTCTTGTGTATTCAAGTGTGCACGTACGTTCACAAAGAAAGTTTTTCATATAAAATCGAAGTGACGTTTATTCACACTATTTACTTAAATATTTTTTCCACTTACTTGAATGGTTCGTTCACTCGATATAAATAAAAGCGCAGTCGCGTGCGAAATCGAATATTCTATTCCGATTCGTCTTGCGAGAGCTGACTGAGACAACAGGAATTCTCGTATCGAGAACACTGTTGCATCAGCTCGTGTGGAAGACGAACGCACGCAGCCGCATGATCGTCGAGTAAGCGCCGGCATATATTAAGACATTCATGCACGGCCATACCTGAAGATTTTTTTGACCTTGTGTCCAGATGAAACGACAAATTGATTATCAGAATATGTTCTGACATATGGCGGGTGACTGCCCAGATAATATGCATGTCTAAAAGATGTCGAAAAGATATCTAAAAGACATCTTATGCAACATTTTGTTGCATCTTTTATACATGCATGTTATCTGGGTGCCACCATGCCCTCGGTGCAATGCCGCCACGTGTTCATATTTTGTTGTAATCAATTTTTTGTGATCCATATCTGTGTCTGTAAACTTTGCCTTGAAATCGTGGATTATCGTGGAGAAAATTCAAGATTTTGGAGGGAGTGTTCTCTTTTATAAATGCTCCATTGCAAATTTTTGCGATTTTTCACAATTCATCCTTTTGTTGCGTCCGCAATAGGCAAACTCTGTCTGTGTATGTGAAAATAATGAGTATAAAGTAAAAGTATCAATGCCCGGACATATATCTAATTCTGGGCACTCTTTTCGTTTTGGTCTTTAGACACAAATATTTACATAAAATATATGTACAAGTATTGAGTATGTAAATATATTCTATGTTGAAATTTTAAATATCCGTATTTAAAGACCAAAACAATAAGAAAGTCCAAAATTAAGTGCGTGTTCGGCTACCTTTACCTTAATTCTTGAATGAAATAATAAAAACGAAATTCCCCTATATCCTATTCTTAAAACCAATTCATAAAGATTTTGAAATATTTATAATAGTCAAATAAATTTACATGAATATAAAAGCTTAAATTCATAAAATGTTATCGCTTTCAATGATTTTGTGATAGCTAAAAATTTCATTATTTTACACGGTAAAAAGTATTTTATATTTGTGTTGAAAAATCGATTCGTGTAGATATTTTCATGTTAAATTAACGCAAAGATTAAAATGAATAAATTAAGATATGCAAAGTTTGTCAAATTTAACACAAAATTCTTTACAATGTATGTTAATCTTGCAATAGAAAATCTCATCATATCCTAAAAATATCGACGCGCAAAATAACGAGTATGGCTTTTCTTTCGTGATACTTTCGCAATCTATGAATTCTATCTTACAATGCGACCACCCCGTATTAACTGATTAAATTTGATGATTCATCGTCGAGAAGTACAACGCGCTCAATATACACGCAGTGGCTACAGCCATTGAAATTCGGTTTCAAGCCGTCCGTCGAACCGATTTTCGAATGCCGAAGGGCGAAATCGAGAAAATTCTGCCTTTTGTCACGCTACGTCTTCCTCTTTTTTAATGTAATTTCAATGTAGAAATTGAGACAAACCGCAGAACCACAGATTTGTCCAATCATCCTGGGCGGAGCGCAAAGTCGCTCAGCCCAGTATCGCATTTAGAAATTCGGAGCACCTGCCCTGGTATAATTAACATGGGGTCCCCTCGTGGCCAGTTTTGTGCGAATCTTATGTTTTCCTTTTGCAAAACATTTCGTATTTGTGTTGAAATCGATTTATGTAGAAATGTTTGTGTTAAATTTGTAAAATATCCGTGTCATTAAATATATTATTTTGACTAGTCTGTGTGTGAGTTCATATTCGCCATTTTTAAATGTTAAAATAACATAATTAATACACAACATATACATTTTTATGTTATTTTATATTATATCATATAAAGTGTACATATATGCAGATGAATCGCGTTATTTGTTAACATATTTGCCTCGTGTTAAATTGCCGCAAAAATCAGAACAGACAGAACGTGTAAAATATGCTGAATTTAGCAGTATATATGTAATTTTCAAAACATTTTTAACGCGCGATGTCTCAATACTATTACAAACTTCACGCGAAAGAAAATGCATAACTTCAAACTAGTTCAAATATCATCGAGAGTGATTAAATTAATCCAATTTATTATGAATGTGGCGATCTGAATCAATCAGCTTGAATTTGATCGCTTATTGAAGAAATGTTACTTCGCTCAACGAGAGCACAAGCTATCGTAACAAAGAGACCCAGTGTAAAAACGCGGCTAGAGCGTTTAAACGGCGGACCACCGACTGAGAGCCGAGCAATGTCTGCGTGCGGCGCGCGGCCAAATTAGCACGTGGCGAAACGTGTGCGTGCTGTTCGGACGCGTATTAGACATATAAAACACCCGGGAATTTGATATGCACCTGAGAGATTACCAGTTTGGACGATTCTCTGCGAGCGTGGCGGCGTGTAATTCGTCATATGCCTCGACGAATATCGCGGAGTTCTCCAAAAAATGCCGACTTCAGAATGCGGCAGTAAAGATTCCAGAAGGCTACGATGACGACGACGGCAGTGTCAGGGAGGGGAGGCAGCGTAAAAGAGAGTGAATCGAAGAAAGGCGAAAGAAGAAGAGGTAAAAGAACTGATCACCTCTCCAAAATCAACGGACCGACCGATCGCGTAGTCGGACGTAAACTAAAGAGAAGACCGATGTTCTCGCAGGGCGAGAGCTTGAAAGTTGTGGCGAATCAAGAGAGAACGCGCTAATGCACGAACTTGATACTGAACAAAGTGAGGAGAAGAGAGTGCGACCAAAAAATAGACAACGAGAATGCAGGGAGGGAGCAAAAGAAGAGGAAGAGAAGGAGAAATAGGAGGAGACACGATAGCGATAGGCCGGCGTCCAACAGACGGCTGCGATACATGCCGCCACACGCGAATTCGAGAGAAAAGAGAAAGAAAAGGAAGAAGAAAAGGAGAAAAGACATCGCCGACGCATTTACACGCGCGTCACGCACGCACGCACACATACGCGCAACACGCATTCGGATCGTGTGACGCACCAATAGTATTTCTACGCGCTCTCAACCCGGATCCGAAGATGTAACACGAGCTAAGAAGAAAAAGATTACAGAAAAAAAGTGTTTGTTTCTTAGAAACTACAACCTTCTCCAATTCATTCGCTTCGCGATTTCAGCAATCGATCGCCGATTTATATTAGGTCGGCGATATTATCGCGATTGCGAAAAATGCGTATAAATATATTCAAAGAAGTAAGTGCTGTCTGTATACGCACATCAATCCGATACGATAAAAGCGGCAAATAGTGCGTCACGAGGAATATGTTTCTTTATGGATTCACTTGTCGCATATGCAACATTTATCCACACTCAATTTGTACGCACGTATCTGCAAGAACATAGTTACCGATATGCACGAATTGAATTTAAAAATGTTTGATAGTTTTTTTTTTCTATAGTTGGCATTGTTTGTGCCAATTAAATAAAAAATCGTGTCGATTTTTCATTTGTGATATCAGGATAATAAAAACTAAACTAATGTCCTACATAAAGTGTTCTGACAACGCATCTCTGGATGTATTTAGGACGCATTCAGGATGCTATGATGTTTCTATGATGTTTTGCATTGTCTGGAAAATCAGTATAGTAATGATCAGTATATAACAATATGATGTCAATCCTCTCCTCTCTCTCCTCTCTGGTAGAGAGTTTACTGATAAATTAAACGACTATTTAATACAACAGAACGATTGTTGAATTCAACGAGAGACTTGATTTGCGTATATTATTGGATAAATCTTCCCACACAACACAATGTCTAAAATCGGGACTTAAAACATCTGGAAATCATCTCTAAGACTTTGAAACACAATATTTGGCTAATGATACTATGATAAAAGCATATCGGAATTTTTAAATTTCGATACTGGGAGTAATTAACACAAGCTTATTCAACTGACGCAATCTGTTTCGTGACATGATTAAATAAATATGCATATACGTTCCTGAACGTATGTATATTCGCATAAATATCGAAGTTCAATTGTGATGTCATCCGTAATACTGAATAAAAATGTAATTCGCAAAATCGAACATCTTGACTGATTTCGTGCATGCATCTTAATGCAACCTAACCGATCGATTGACCGACTTCAAGAGGCAACCATATAAGATTGACACATGAATTATGTGATGATTATGCGGTAAATTATTACGTACCACGGGAGACGTATACGCTTAATATCCACCATGTTAAAATTGACTTGCAATTATTTCACTGTACCATGCAGAGCTCCGGTTAACCTCGCTTTAACCAACAACTCGTGACGTATTTTATCGACGCAGAGCTCGAGGAGGTGATAACATAATCGGCCAAGTGACATGCGCCGGCTCTACGCAAGATATCCTCGTCGTGCACGTGCATTCCCGCGCATTTTGTTCCAACGTTTAAACGTTGTAGAACGCTTCGATGATGGTTGCGGGTCTGTTCGAAGAACTTTGAATCAGTGCGATAAGTTGGAGTGAAAGAAAGTATACTCCTATTTCACTCCAACTTACTGCACTAGTGCAGAAGTTGTTCGAAAACGAACAGATCTTATGTAACGTCCCGCAAAAACGATATAAATGCGACAGATGCGAAACTCGATGAATGCAATGACGAACGATTAGTCTGCGTCCTTAGGTTTTCTCATTTCTCTCACACGCTGGATGTAAAATAAATAAATAAAAAATAATGTAACAAAGCGCGTCGAAAGATAAAATACTATGAAAAAGAACAAGAAATATACTCGTTTTAAGTGTAGGAAGTAACTCACTGGGTCTGTTTTCTATTGCTGAACTGGCTACACTAGTTCTCTATCTTTCTTCCATCAAATTTTATCTATATGTCTCTTTTTAACTATCGAAAGTGTGTGTACACTAGTTCAGTAATAGAAAATAAATCCACTGTTATCTGTACAAATGTAATAACAGCTAACAGTCGCAAAAATACAATGAATACAGTTTATTAATCATTTGAAACTAAAAACTTGATAATCTTCAATATTAATAAAGATAATAATACAGTAAATAAACACAAATCAAAGGATCGTTTCTTGACACATTGAAATCATAACATTTTCATTTTGATCATAGTAAGCAAATAATTTGACATATAATATTCGTTTGGTAACAAAGAGAAAACTTAAAACTTTCTTTTTAAAATACAAGTGTTATATTTTTAATAAACTTTCGATATAAAAATTCAACTATAAGGTGAAATTGAATCTTGAACGATCGTCAACTTAATATACCTCTAACCGAAAAACAACAAAATAATAACTTGTTTTACCTGAAAATTAAAGATTTTAAAATGTTTTTGAACTATCTCTTACTTTTATCAAAGGTGCAGCTCATTAAAGTTCGAATTAAAACTTGAGAATAGAAAAGCAGCTAACTAATCATTAAATCTTACTTGCACGGGGAAGGTCCATCTGCTTTTTTATTGACAGTTTCATACAAAGCTTTTCCATAAATCCTCATGTCTGAAAGCCATTCTTTCCTTCCTTTAACCCACACAGCATTCCAAATCCCTTGTCCTTCTTGCTGTTCTATTATTCCAGCTAAAATTCCAGCAAGTGGCAGCATTTCTTTAGGTGAATAACCTCTCAAATATCTATCATTTATAATTCTGGCCCAGTTGAATCCATACTGTGGATTGTTCTCATTATGGTAAGTTAATTTAAATTTTTTTATTAAATCCCAACTATCAGCTGTTAAATTTAAATTAGAAAGTTCCAATAACTCAGTCCATTTTACTTTGGTTACATTCAAGGCACGTTCGAGCAACTGGAAAATTCCTAGTCCATTTTGAGCTGTGTGAGTCAACACTGTGACATTCAAAAGTGTAGCAGATGCATCAGATGTATTATTTCTTCTGTTTCTGACATATTCAGATACAAGAAGTGTAAACATTGAGGATGTTGAAGATATACTTTTGGACAAAGCAAGCTCTAGAAGCATTAAGCATTGGTTGCAAGGTGGAACAAAAGGTTTATCTATGGACCATCCAGCAAGGGATGTCAAGTTTGCCCTGTATTGAATATTGAGAAAGGCATTGCATAGTTGATTCTTATTTTTAATGGCTGCACGCCAAAATGTTAAAGCTAAAAAACCTGTTAATTGAATCAATCTGAGTTCTGCATCTGTTGCTTCCCGTGTGGGATCAATTTTGCTGAATATCTCATGGACTTCATGAGCAAAATTTACTGCATGATCTGGAATGTTCTTAGATGTAAAGGGTCCCCTCACCTCTTCTGACATCCCAGAAATCAATTCAACCGATTATGGAAGTGCACCCAAATTAGTTGGGGAGATTTGTTCTTCTGCACTTGTATTTAGTTTGTAGAATGCATCAGTGCCAAATACTTCATCTGGCCAAATTGGCCCTTCAGAAGTCCTTGCTAAAGCGCACGCATCTGCTACTACTGCTACTACTGACTCATCTAGCCCACTATATATTATACCTGTGAAATAAAATCTATAAAATCGACTTATGATCTTCTTTAGATTAGCTCGATTTTTTGTGCTTTTTTGGAATTTAACTCGTTCATGTAGCTGCATTAAAATATCATCACTCCAGTTTATTATCGAGGCTTCTTTGTCAAAATCTGCCTCAAACAGTTTTCTTTTCTTAAAACGTACGTCTATACCCAATGAACTCCCGGATGCCATTATGATAAAGCTAAAAATTTTCGAAATTAAATCACAGAATAATCTGAAATCATTTATAACGTTTTCTTTCACTACGATTTCAATTTTCAACAAGAAAGGTGGCGACTCGTAATGGAGACTTTGGAACTAATAGAACTATGTCTCGTTAAGGTCCATTTCAATGACGTATACACATAGACGGGTGGGACCCGATTGACCACGATACGATTGGACACAGATTGTAATGATTGGTTCGACCTAGTAATTCACTAGATAATTCTTTTCATCGGTTGGTTGTGTCCAATCGTATTGTGGTCAATTGGGACGCTCCCTACATAGACCAAGCATTGGGTGCGTTCAAATTGTCGTAATCGTCGACACAACATTACACATCCGTACTCAGCTTAAGGGCTCGACTAGTCGACTGTATAAACTAGTGTTTTTTAGTGACAATTAAAGTTAATAAGCGTAGCGGCTTAAAAAGAGACTTGCATTTGCGACGTGAAGTGGATAATATCTTTTTTATTATTTAAATTTTATTATTTATTATTAAAAAATATTATTAAATATAAGCACAGTTGAAAAATAATCCTAACCCTACTCGACATACGTACACATTAGTACATACTTTGTTCCAATTGAATCGTGCACAACGTAAAGGCCAAATCACATTAGCGATTGGAGATTGACAATTAAAGATTAGATTTTAACGAATCAACAAGCTTCAACCTTGGCTTGCTTTGTTCCAATTGGTCAAGTTCCAATCTTCAATCGTCAATCATCTATCGCCAATCGCTAGTGTAATTTGGTCTTTACACTTTGTGCATTTCTGTATATGTACATATGTGTCAAGATATATGTTAAGCAATTGGAAAGTACCCAATATGATGTTATTTTTGCTAGTAACTTTAAATTATAGTTTCGAAGTCTTCTCATACAAGTCGCATCATTATTCTCACTTATACATCAAGGTCGTAATATGACAATAATTAGATGAACCTGTGCAAGTAGTACGACTCAACAAGTAGTCAGCTACTCTTTTGTTTTCATATTTTGTAACTCCAACTTCAATAACATATAACTTTAATAAAAATAATAATAATAATGAGAAGGTGCATAAGATATTTTACAGTTTGAGGTCTCTAATTTTCAAATAAAATAAGAATATTATATTGATATCGTTTTTTGCTTAAATATATTAAGTGGAATAAAAAATGACAATCATTTAATTTTCAACATCACCTTTTAGTTGAATTTTTATATCGGAAATTAATTTTATTGAAGATGTAACATATATTTTAAAGACGGAACTTTAAGTTTTCTATTCGTTACTAAACGAATTGTATTGTATACTAATTTGTTTTTCTTCTGTGAATGATGCAAACAAAAAGATCTTTTTCGTTTCTATGTTCAATAATTTGATAAAAAAGAAATTGCACCACAATTTGGAGATATGCAAATTAAAGATCAAGGTTTACCTTTTCAAACAAAATAAACGATTTATTATATAATTTTTTGTATACTCGTTGCAACTCGACAAAGTTGACTAAATATTTTTGCATTTAATGGATCTTAATTTATATTTGTGTAGCACCGTAAGATTTTCACACAAACTTTATATCCGTAAATATATTTAAAAACTAAAAGATTTGTTCAAACTATAAAACGCTTCTCGAACCATCTGCTCATCACTACTTTTGTTCAAAATATAGCTTATTACATTATTATTTTGCCTATTTTTATGGATGAAAAAAATATTTCAATTTTCAAGCATAGTGTATATAAAAAAATATGTAATTCGTAATATGTAATAAGCAAAGATTATAATATTTTGTTGATTATCGTATACTACGATATTATTTCTTGTTCTGCTTTATACTTTTGTATTATACTTAAAAATTTGTTGTGATCGTTGTGTTCTATTCTTTTCCAGTGCAACTATAAGGAACAAGCTTACGATAAGAACATGACAGATTGAAACACTTGTCACAGCAATTATTAGCAAACGCCACGTTGCTCGAGTTTTAATGCGATTACTCAAATCATAGAACGATAAAAAATTCCAAAGATGACCAGTGTAGAATGGGAGGAAGTTAAAAGACTGGCTGCCGATTTCCAAAAGGCACAGCTCACTTCAACTTTACAAAAGTACGTGTTACTTTCACTATATTCTAGGTTAACCTAATTTTATCTTTACAGTATGCAATTCTCAATAAATGTAAAATATAATTGTGTTTGATAATTGGATATATGTAAATAAATTATACTAAATTTACAAATTTTTTTGTCATTTGATTCATATTTTGAATATAACTTTGTATCATACATATGTTTTGCAAAAGTTTTAAAGAAATTTAAACATATGGTATTATAATAACATTATAATAAATAAATTTTTATTATAAATATGACTAAATCAATTTTATATATTTAATTTCGATAATTATATTATCTATTATATCAAGACTTGTTAAATATTGTTGTTGAAATATTTATTTATTTTTAATTGGGCTTTCATGTTATTTCAAATATTTGAGTTAAAAAGCCAAAAAAATTCAATTAATTTTTATCCATCTATATCAAAATAATATTTATCAAATGCACTGGTGTAACAATTAAATTCACATTATAGGCTTTCGGAACGGAACTGTATAGAGATTATAACAACATTGGTAGAGAACAAACTTCTGGATATTATATTTACTAATGATGGCAAAGAATATGTTACTCCACAGCATCTAGGAAAAGAAATCAAAGATGAGCTATACATCCATGGTGGAAAAGTTAGTTTAGTTGATCTGGCCCAAATTCTTAATGTCAGTTTATCACAAATAACAAAAGTAGTAACAGAGATTGAAAAGCACAATAAGGGATTGAAAGTAATATTGGGACAACTCATTGATAAAAGTTATATAAATAAGATCGCAGAAGAAATCAATGATAAGCTTGTGCAGCATGGTTGTATTAATGTGGCTGAGTTGACGCTCACTTACGATTTACCAGCTGAATTTATACAATCGGTTGTCGAGAAGCAACTGGGAAAGATAATACACGCGACTCAAGATTCCCAAGATTCTAAGGTCTTTTATACAGAAAGCTTTATTGCTACAAACAGAGCAAAAATTCGAGGCGCATTGTCTGCCATCACAAAGCCTACACCGTTATCTGCAATATTGGGACAGTGTGCTATTCCAGAAAGGATATTTTTCTGTAAGTATTATATTAAAACAGTAATATGAAAACAGTATTAAAAAAGTTTCTAGTATTGAATATATATTTCCCCTCTTTTATATAATTAAATTATGTTTTATGCATTAGGTAATTATGTTCATTAAAACCTATTACTCTTAGTTATCTTTATAATAGTTCTACTACTCTTAGTTATTTTTATAATCCTATTATTCTTATTTATCTCTTTTAAGACTTCAGACTTATTTCTTATACATATATATATTTTTTTTTTTTTTTTTTTTCCTATATGTATTAATACTTATCACACATATCATATATGTAGCGATTCTAGATGTTTTACAAGAAATAAAACAGGTGCCTGGGGTGGTAACTGGTAAGCAGGGTGGAAATAGCGTTTATATACCTATCATATACTCTAAGAGTCAAAATGATTGGGTCGAAAACTTTTACAAACAAAATGGTTACTTAGGTAAAGTACAAAATTTATTGAAATTCCCAGAATATTAAATTTCTGTAATAATTCGGACTTGTAACTTTCAGAATATGACGCACTCGCTAGACTCGGAATATCAGACCCGTCAGGTTTCACAAAACGCCACTTTCCGAATGAAAATATAGTTTTCTTAAAATCCGTAGCTGTGGGAACAGTAATAACGGATCAAGTCGATGCCAATATCGAAGAAGCCGTTGCGACCGGATCCTTCGTTGATCTTTATCCCCTTTTACCGTCCGTATTTAGCGACGAAGACGCAGAGATGCTTCTTAAACAGGCTACGAAGAAGACCAAAGCTAACGTACATATATTCGTAAAGACGGTTGCGGTCTCTGACGCATTCTTGCAGACTTTAAGTAAATCCCTCGAAGTGGTAGCGGAACAAAAGGTTAGAGAGATCGTAGCTAGCGGAAAGTGGATTCAATATATGGCTGAAAATAAATTGAAGCCCAAATCCATGGATCTGATAACTGAGAATAAAGTAAGTAAAAAGGAGGAACGTAGGAAAAAGGCAGCGGTCGGTAAAGCGGGTGGTGGCAGCCAAGGTAGAGAAACTAAAACAAAGTCCACGAAAAAGAAGTATCTTCAGGGAAAGACGCAGGAGAACGAATCCGACGAAGAAGAGATGAATCAAACAACAGTCGGAAGAGCCGAAATCACGTTGATATCCATGGAGGATGTGAAGACGGAAATTGCGAAAGATGAGAACGTATCCGTGATCGAAGAATTGGCGGATGAACTAGCACACCACTTGCAACCGAAGCTAAATAAGTCGGCGTTGTCGTTGACTGAGCAATTGGCGCAAACCAACAAGACCACCAATTTGAGCGAGGTCGAGGAACGTCTGAATATTCTGGTAATAAATGTTCGAATATTCGATAAGGGCATCAAACAACTAGATAAGGCGGATCAGGCTCCTTTAACGAAATACTTGTTGAAGTCTTTGGGCTTGGATTTCGTGACACATATATTCAAACTAGCGGCTCAACAGAATATGCTACAGATCGCCGAGAATCTTACGACGGAGACGAGACAAAAACTACTGCAGGAATTACCTGCAGACGTGAAGGAGCCGTTAACTTCTGTTCATAAAGCGGTGATGGGAGATACGGTGGAGGATTTTTTGAATACAGTCGACGGTGCGATGGCAGTTTGCTGTTTAGTTCTGAAGAAGTACGATAAGAAGAAGGAGAGGCCGCAGGTGCTCGCTCACAGAGAGGCTCTGTTGGAAGAGCTCAACGCCACACAAGATCCCGCATTAGCGTTGCATCTGGTCACAAGCGTGCTCTTTACCGCTGTCACGCAAAGCGCCCTACACATGTCCGGCAGACATGTGTCATCCATTCTGGCGTTTCTTCGAAAGCACTTGGAGCCTGACACAGTATCGATTCTATCCCGATATCATGGTACGTAAAAACGGTGATTCGAAAGCTAGCACTATCTACAACGAAATATAAACAGATATAAAGAAACGTTTTTTTTCTGCACAGATTTGGTGCTCAATTTACTAAGCGCATCTGATGCAAGTGATAAGATGGATGCCTCAAAGGCCTTGGAAGAAGGATTGGCAGATATTAAAAGTATTGCTAACAATTTTAAGCAACACGTGAAATTGGACAAGTCTTGAGAACGACTACGCAACTAAATTTATAACTGTTATAACTAAATTTATGCAGACTTGAAAAATTTTTATTAATTTTAGAGATAGAGGAGATAAAGGTTCCTTCTGTAAGACATACGTCTTGATTTCTTCAAAATTATACTCTTGACACCAATGTAGTCGAAGTTAGACGGTACTTAGTATTTATTTCAGCTGGAATCAACGTTGTAAAAAGTTCAAAATTTTTCCAAAATCGTAAGATTTTCTTAAGTCCTTGCGTAATGTTACACAATGTTTATAGATAGCCTAAGTCTACTTTATAATAAGCATTTCTTGTAAGTCCTTAACAAATTTGATAATATAAAAAATACAGGATGTATTAACAATATAAAAAACATATTTTCTAATTAAGAATTAATTTATTGATATCGTCATATTTCCTCATCATAATGTTCAATAAATGCATCTGTCTCCTGTTACAAAATCCTCCTAATACGTATTTCTTCAACATCTTTTACATTTTATCATTTTTATAGTCAATCCATTAATAGATAGTGATGTAACTAAATATCTACAATGATAAACTTACCTATGTATGTACAGAGGTTCATATATATATATATATATATATGTATGTATGTATGTATAACTTAGAAGACACTTGATCATCATTCTCATGTATATATACACATAAATATCACAAATGCAGTTCCTAGGTTACAAAGTTGCTAAAATTCGAGTGAATCCAACACACGCTGCTACCACAGTTTGCCCAATACCCCAAAACAATGCGTACAAAGGTGGCATTTGATAACTGGATGCTCTATATACAAAGGCAATTGCTGCTGAGCTGACAACTCCTGATGTCAATGGCAACAGCACACCCATTATTATAATAAGCAGTGGAAAGAATCTATGAATACACAATAAATTGTAAAGTGATTGTATCGTTTGCAAGTAACTATTAGAAACTTAAAACTTACATACTTGCCGTATTTGTGCTGTCTTAAAGTAGCAAAACAAATTGCTCCAGCAATTGTATGTACGAATATCGAAGAAAATAGGGCCCATAAAAATATTTGATACCACATTTCTAGAAAATGATAAAACAATATTGACTTAAATTGATCGATGATTCTTGATTGTACATACATTTACAATGAACTGTTTAATCGTGTAGTACCTGCAAATGATGTTAAGGGCATATAAAATATATTGCCCGAGTTCATATTTCGCAATGCCATTTATGGTCGCAGTAAATTGACATTCGTTTACGTATCCACGTAGACATCGATGGAAAAACGACTTCCTGAATAATCGTCTCGATTTGCGAGACAAATGAATTTTTCGTTAATTTCTCGTCCCCTTTGCAACAGTTTGACAGTTATCGGTGAGGTTACGTCGAAGCATTGTTAAGAAAGTACTCCACAATTATTGGCTAATATTATCGTGACGACACACAAGAGACAGTGATGGCGATAACAATATAAATAGGTATTCATCTTCGATAATATGATTGAAGAAAAACTCAATTGAACGTTTAAAGAATCTAAACGTCAGTTAACGATATAGTTGTCAAATTTGACATCTTTCGTCGCTGCTTGGTTGGTAGCAGTTAACTTATCACGTAAGCACGAAGATTACGTAAGGTTGGCACTCGCGCGTGCCCAAAAAGCTGAATTGAAATTCAAATGTCGCGTTACCGATAATAATCAAGCAATTAAATAAATTCTAATTGCATTGCTCAATTGTTATCAGCTTAGGACTATATTATTATAGCTCTAATTAAATCGACTAGTTTTATGTATTAAATATAAAAAATAATTTTGTACATATGTTTTTTATTGTACTACAATGATCAAAGTAGAAAAAATTGTCTGCAAAGTTTTAATAATTTCCACATTAAGTAAAGTCTATACCTTAAATATTATTTGAATACAATATAGTAAAGCTTTAACGTGGATACACATAACTATTCATATAATATTTATACTTTTGAGTCCAAAATCAATTAACTGATTAATCACCCTAACAGATGTCCAGGGGACATCCAGAGTACATCCTGAGAAAGTCCTGAGGACATTTGTTCGTCCTCAGAACGTCCGTTTTGGGAGACCTTGTGCTGTCTGGGCAGTTAATTGATAAAAAGAAAAAAATTGATCACAACAATGACAGTGACAAAGTAATTATCTTAATGTAATCAAGATATATCTTACTGTGACTTTTGAAAAATTAGAGAATACAAATTAGAGAATGGAAATTAAAGGATGAAACTTTGGAAAAGACATTGAATTGATTGAAGTAAAACTAATGAGCGGAACTTTAATTGTGGAAAATTGTGGCAAAGAATAAAATGTTTTTCTAATTAAAGTTATTAGAGGATTTATAAATAGCGAGAAATCTGGAAAATACTCAGAGACACGTATGTTTCCTCAAGAAACCAATTCACTTTTCTCTTTTTCTTTCTTTAATGTTATATTATCATTTTGTAAATGCACTATATAATATTAAAATATTATCTTATATATACATTAAGCTAGTTTAAGTTGTAAATTATGTTGTATCTCTTATAAGACAATAAGATAAACTTATATAAGACGATGCAATGATTATATATTTATCGAAAGAAAAATTTTAATAATGTTATTATTATTGCTTTTTATATAATTTTGAAAGTTAATTGTAAAAGTCAAGAATAGCCTTACTTAACTTTTTAATTTAACTTTTCTGTATACTAGTATACTTTTATCTTTTAAAATGTAAATTTATATATAAATTTTTTCTGAGCAACATATTTATGTGTACTTAATTATTGGGTTATTAAGTCTTCAACATACAAAAGTATTTATATTTTGCGATTCAAAACTGTGAATGAATTTAATCGATTTAATAAATCTGCATAAATAACAGGTAGAGCTAATATTGAATAAGAATAAAGTTCAATTACGTAAGAAACACTGGCATTATATATCTGCATGATATATATATATATATTTTTTTTTCATATCAATTTTAAGATTGTGCAACAGCTAACATTTCTTCTTGATGAATTAAATGTGTTGTATGATTCACGAGACCCATCAATTTCGACAATGATGCAGCCCATGTGTCCAAAAGAGCAGCTGGTTCTTGTGTGCCAGTAAAACGAACCACCCCAGCTGGACGATCTGTACGTGCGCTAATAACACCAGTCTCCACAAGGTTGCAGAGACATGCTTCAGTTTCTTCAGCAGGAAGGTCTAATAACTCAGCCATGCGAGTTAATGTGATCTTGGTATAATATTTGGCCATAATTCTTATATTCTATAAAAAAAAAAAAAAAAAAAACAGTACATAGCATAATATATTTGCAAAATGTATACTTTTGGAAACATTATACTTTAGACATATTTTTGGTGTTGGTCAAGGACTTACATGTTCTACGACACGATTTCGAAGGTCTGTCCATCGTTTACGCCCTTCTTCAGTTCCAGCAGAAAAAACTTCGGTTGATCTGAGATCTTTTTCATAAATCTCACATAATCCCGACCATTTTATTAACTCAGGATTTACAAACAACCGCAATAACTCCCTGGAAATTACGTTATTTTTACAATATGTTAGATATAAACAAAATCTAACAATATGTTAGATTTTAAACAAAATCAAACATGATTACATTATGAATTTATACAAAGTAAATATAAAACTATTTAATAATGATTATTGTCCATATATATACACATTAAAGATAATGTAAGGGATAACAATTTATATAAATCTGAGAAGTTTTGGTTTGTGTCACAACAAAGTGAAATATCTTTATCCTCCTGTCACTTCAGTGATTATGGGCCAGTTTTATATTTACTTCGTGCTTCAAAATTATTGGAATTATTACTTGTATGTAGGAATCTCATCGAGAAGTTTGTCGGCGAGTAATCTATGGGTTAAATCAGCCTGCTCAGGTTCGTGTGGAGCAAGGACAAGATACAGGACTGCGCGAGAAAGTGCGGTATGCCTCTTCTCGGAGTCGTCTCGAATCGCTGGAGTTTCTAATACTGCTCTATTATGGCGACACAATTCTAAATGCCAACCTTCGTGGCGAGCCAATTCCATCATCAAACTAAACATAAAATAATTCGGACGCTGTGCTTTATTGAAACTCATATAATAAACTTACATGTAAACTACAGTGTATACTTACTCATAATATTTTAACTTTAAAGCCTGAGTTTCATCATCATTTTCATCACTGAAGAATTTGACATTGATTTTCTTTGCTATAATTTGCGTTCTCATAAAATCTTGTTTTGCCAGACAGAGTCTCATTTGTTCCAAGATCAAAGAAACTTTTTCCCGACGTGACATGCTACCATATGTCTCCACCTATGCAATATATTATTTAGAACTATTGTTCTAAATAAACAATTTATATGCATATCTATTATCAAAAAAATCAAGTACCTGTAATTCTAACATTACAGTTGCAGCACCTGCAATGTCTCCTTCTACCTCTTTTATTTTGGCTAAACGATGAGTGAGTCTGGCTCTTTCCACTTCTACATATATCTTATACATTCAATTTTATATTTAGTACACATAAAGTTACACAAACTATATAATTGATGTATATTAATTAGTACAATTAAGAAAATCAAGTTTTTATAGATAGTTTGAGATACATTAGAGGTTAATCAATTATTTGGACAGTACAAACGTGTAATAAGGATATTAAATAATTAGAGGCAACATAGTTTTAAACATAATAAAATGTATTATATGTATTACTTATATTATGTATTATAATATATTACTTGCATTTTTAAAAAAGTTACCAGCATTGTTTATGAGCTTTCAAAGTTTATGTCTTATATGATTATTATTTGATTAAGACATATAAAATACTCAAAACTTTTGAATTGTGCGAATTAGTGTCAATTGAAAATACAGCTTACCTTTCCTTCTGTGACTGAACGAAGAGTTTCTATTAGTTTTACCATAGTCTCTTTATTAGGTGTTTTGTCTACATAAGTACAACATTCTTGAACCATCTTGGTAACAGCCTGTTTAAGCTGAGAACGTCTTTTGGATAATAAGATTATATGTTCATTAAGTGCTGACCAATTTTTTGCTTCTAAACAAATTTCAACTATGGCTACAAGAAGTCTCGATGTTGATGTCATATCAGCACCCTAAAAGAATACAAGAATTATAGTTTATGTCCATATATACAAATATTTCTACTTTCTTGTAATGTGTACTTAACAGTTCTGGTGAGTTTTTCTAAGGCCAGTAATTGATCTAAAGCATCGTGTAACTTTCCTTCAGAAGCGAGTTTCTTGCATTCTGGAATTTTGGTATCACAAGTGCTGCTGTAGTCCACTTCCATCTTCACAAGTCTGCCTGAGTTGTCCATTGCTGTATCTGCCATTTTTGTTATTTGGTTGGTGTCTAATTCTACAAAATAAATATAAATTTAAGCTTAATTTCATAAAGTTTTATAGTCAATATGAAAAATTTAATTCGGAAAAAGAAGCGCTATTTAAATGACTCTCGAAAAACTGGTATCAATTATATACATCAAGTACTCATTTTAAAGAGGTTAGAATAAAATACAGAAAATCCCAAAGTCATTCCATCGATTGTACAAAATTGTCAATTTGATGCCGGTCCATCTCACCTTTGAAATATGTGTAAATAATATAAATTGTACATACAATTGTATGCACCCTTTATATAAAATATATTATTGTTTTACAAAATTCACAATTGACAACGTTGTCCACGCGTTTCAACTCACCGTTTAGCTTTAACCAAAATGAAGTTAAATGCAAACTCTCATTCGTATCGCTTAGTAGATGACGTCATATCAAGTCTGCTCGCATCTGTTCTGTTTTAATTGCACTTTGTACACCTCATTGCTTCTTGTTTCTCCCCAATCAGAAACAACTAAAATGAACAGACCTATGACTGCGTTCAAAAGATATATAGCTTCTGCACAGAGGACGTGGATATGCTGTTGCGCGGCAGGAAGCGACGCAGTAACCAATAAACTTCTAGCTCTTATAGAAAAACGGCACGTTTTATAATATTTAATACGTATCAAGAATGGGAGCGTCCCAATTGACTACGGTACGATTGGACACAACCAACCGATGAAAAGAATTATCTAGTGAATTACTAGGTCGAACCAATCATTACAATCTGTGTCCAATCGTATCATGGTCCCACCTATCAAGAATACAGGGGGTTGATTATGTATCTGAAAATGGAGTAAAAATGACAAAAGTAAGTAAATTTACTAGAATATTATAACTTCATTGATCACTGCTTATGACTCCTGCACACAGGACGCGGTAATGCTTGCCGCGCGGCGAAAGTCCGCGCGACAGCCAATCAATATGTTGTTTTTCCGTAAGAGCTAGAAGGTTATTACGGAAAGCAGCATATTGATTGGCTGTCGCGCGAATTTTCGCCGCGCGTCAAGCATTACTGCGTCCTGTGTGCAGGAGCCATTACAAATATTCTAGTAAATTTACTCACTTTTGTCATTTTCAATCGTATCGTGAAATACGTCACTCCGATTTTAGATACACAGGTTGCTTACGATATCGAGTGTACAGCGAGTGAGAACTGGATCCGAGAGAATAGTACATATTCCCATCTGCAACTAATATATTCTATGGCTACTCTTGCTCTGCTCTGGGGTGCGTTCGAAAACACTGAAAGTCCACGACGGAAAGTGGTGGATGGGCTTGGTGGGGTTATGCCCGATTTCTTCATACCTCCCAACAGCTATCTTCCAGATAAAGATATCCGGTAGATAACTAAAACTTCGTTTTCTTCACTGAAACCTCTGATTACGTATCTAACGCATAGCTATTCTTCATACTACAAACTTTCGGCACAAAATATACTAGAATTTAACTATAAATTACCATATTCTGTCACCGACATGTTCTTCTCCGGGTCAGTCATTTGATACCAATATATTCTTGTAAGTGAGGTTAAGTGAGGTTTACGAAAATAAATATTATATATTTTTGGTGAACTTTTTCAAGAAAGTGGAAAAAACATTTATCCGGCTCAATGGACAAAGAAAAAAGGGGAGCGAATTTTACAAAAACTGAAATTGATTTGTTAATTGACGTTACATTAAAATATAAACATATTGTCGAAAATAAAAAAACCGATGCAACAACATGGAAAGACAAAAATGAAGCTTGGGAGAAAATTTCCAACGAATTTAATGCTGCATCAGGAAATTTTCCTCGCTCCATAAAAACGATTCGTTCCAAATATGACACAATAAAAAAAAGTATTCGCAAAAAATGCTCGTTGCTCAAAAGCGAACAAACAAAAACTGGTGGTGGTCAGTGCGCAGTGACTTTGACTCCAAGTGAGGAGAAAGTATTATCATTAACACCAAACACCATGGTGGGTCTCAAATCCAGATTTGACAATAACTCGGAGTATGTATAATTTATTACTATTATATAATTACACATAAATGAAACATGTGACATTATGAAAATCTAATCTTCTTTCAGAGCATGTACAAGTAATGTAAAACAGTGGATGACACAACAGGATGTAGAAGATGGTTAATAATATCTAATATGTCTAATACATGTTTAAATGTAAGTGTAGTCCGATTTTTTTATAATATTACATTGTGTTTTAGAGTCAGAACTTCGTGTTACGGAAGATCTCATTGAATTCCTTGAAGATGGAGATGATAGTTAGTATTTAAAAGTATGAACACTCTCTATATATATATATATATATATATATATATATATATATATATATAATTTGGAAAACGACATGAATTTTCTTTTATTTACTTTATACAGGTGTTCTCCAGTTTTTGAAAAGAACAGAAAAGGTGGAAGTACCTCAAGCGACATTAATAATTCCAGGTAAAGATTTTGTTTTAATTTCGCATTATTCTTTTTAGCATTAACAAAAGTTAAATATATTGTTTTTGTAGAAAAATCAGAGAATATCGAAAAGACCTCACTGAAAAGAAAGATTGATACTGCACATTTTGTTCACGAGAATAAAGAGAATAAAACACAAAAAGGTATACAATATCACAAAATGTCAAAAGAAATAATTGAAAGGTATAATTAATCGTTGTAGGAACTGATAATAAGTTTATTTTTTAAAAAAAAAGAGCCAAGCAATTTGAAGATTCTCAGATTACGCAAGAGATGTCACGCTTGAAAAACGAAACCTTGATGTTGCAAAAAAATTTATTATTACAAGAAATAGAGGCTAAATCAGAAATCACCAAACTGACAATCGAAAATTTAAAGTTAGATGCACGAATTAAGAGGCTAACATTACAGAAAATTGTGAAGAATGTTGAGGATGATTAGTAAGTATATTTCGGTAATAATTCATATAAAATACAAGTATACAATTTATAATATAATAGATTTGTTCTTATATTTTTATTTACAGTAATTAATATTGGACCTTATGTTGCACCACTTATAGCAACCGTTAGGCGAGTTTTAGTTCCGTAATCTGAAAAATTCATATATAAGTTTCTGCAAAATGCCAAAGAAGTTGTGATATAATATATATTATTATTATATATATATATATAGTTATAAAAATTGTTTTGTATAATATATATAGTTTGACATATAAACATTTCATACTTTCGTTAAATTTGTCATTATATTTACCTTGAGAAATACTCATTGATGAGTACTTGTCTGACATTATTGTCTCCCACTTGAACTTCAACATGATTCTCGTTATTTCCAATTTCCTCGTCAGGCAAATCCACAAGTGCAGGAGGTTCTTCTTCATTGTGATTTCTGGCTATGTTGTGTAGAACTGCTGTAGCTACGATAATATCTTGCACAGTCTCTATTTTCAGTCTCATACCTAAACTTAAAACTGGAAATCGACGCTTCCAAACACCAAAGACTCGTTCAACAATGTTCCTCGTATGTATGTGAGCATTGTTATAAAGATTTTCGGCTGCAGTAGTTGGGTGCAAAAGAGGAGTGAGAAGATATTTCTTGACCGGATATCCGCTATCGCCAAGTAATATTCCCGAATGAAACTCGCCTTCCTCTAATCTTCGGTGCACCCAACTATGTTGAAATATTGTTGCATCATGTACAGAACCCGGCCATCTACTCACAATGTCTATAATTTTCATATTATTATCGCAAATAACTTGGGTATTAAGAGAAAAGAATCCTTTTCGATTTCTAAACTCTTCTGCATGTTCACCTCCTGAAAATATTTGTTATAAGTATCATTGCTTAAAATAAGTCAATACAAATTCTAAATCTTGCAATGTCTATACAATGTTTATGTAATTTTTTTCTGCTGTATGGGATAAGTACTCACACATCACAAAACATCTCAGCAATGTCTCCAAAATATTACATTTGAAATGTTAAATATTCTAGAGATAATGTCAGAGATATTTTAGAAATGTCTGTGCAATGTCTTATGTCACCAACTTATAATATTGTTGAGATATTCTGAAGACATTGCTGAGATGTTTTGTGCTGTGTGGGTGTAGTATTTTCACTTTACATAATTTATATTTGTTGTTATAGTCCATAATTTATATTTCACATAGTTGTAACTTACCAGGAGATTGTATTCTAATATGTGTTCCATCGATGCATCCAATTACCCTTGGGAATTTATACATTTCATAAAATGCCCGTTGCGTTGTACGAATTTCTTCAATAGATTGAGGCATATTAATCATTGCTGCTGATAACGAAGCAATAGCCATGGATACTTTTGCGACAACTCGAGAAGCAGTACTAATGCTTACTCCACTAAAATCACCACAGGCACGCAGAAAATTGCCCGTGGCATAAAATCTCAAAGTTAATAACAATTGGTTAATTGGTGTCAATGACCTTGACCTAAAATTACATAAAAAATTATCAATTACGAACCATTCGTTAAATAATAATATTATTTCATAAATTCACTTTATTATTATAGCTCTATTATTATTTGAACAAAATATATACCTATTCCAGAGTATTAACAATCGCTCTTCAATTGCATGCAGTAATTCTAGTACTGTATCCTTTTTCAAACGAAATCGATCGAAAAATTCTTTGTCATCCCACACTTCAAAATTGTTCGGTTTATTCCTTATTATATATGGTCTTCTTTCCACAAATTCATTATCATCATCATCATCACAGTTAAAAATATTAATATCCACGAGCAATTCCATTACTGTTTTTCATGAAGACAGCAACGATTACATACTCTTTTAATGTTTTAGGTTATGTCAAAGCACTGAAATC
>NW_022639467.1:2721542-2721699 GCF_010583005.1 Odontomachus brunneus | reverse complement strand
TGAACGATCTGAGTGTGATAAAATACACACGGGTGATGTTTTCGAACGCACCCCTGGGTAGATGTGACCTAGCTGGTAAACAGCATGAATTAGTATATATTATTAAAGATATATATATATATATATATATATATATATATATATATATATATATATA
>NW_022639467.1:2714541-2721532 GCF_010583005.1 Odontomachus brunneus | reverse complement strand
CCTCCATGATGACCCTTGGTGAGAACGTAGAACGGATTGAGGTGAGTAAAAAAGTCCTGTGTTGTTTTGCGATATTCATAAGAATAGTCGAGATATTAATTAAAAAAGATTGGTGAATGATCACGCGCAATATGGTAGGTGAGCTGCAGTGACATCGTCTACCGTTATATACTTATACAATAAATCAAACTGAACAAAAAAGTCCTTTACCATTTTGTAAATTACCATATAGATTTTTAGATATTAATTAAAGAAAATTTATGCATTATGGTATACAATTATATATGTAACAATTTTCTTTAATACTTAAAAATCTATGTGGTCATTTGCAAAATGGTAGAGGATTTTTTGTTCAGTTTGACTTAATATATAAATATACAACGGCAGACGGCCCCACTGCAGCTCATCTACTATATCGCGCGTAATCATTCACCAATCTTTTTTAATTAATATCTCGACTATTCTTATGAATATCGCAAAACAACACAGGACTTTTTTACTCACCTCAATCCGTTCTACGTTCTCACCAAGGGTCATCATGGAGGTTCGGGACACCCTGTATATATATATAAACCTGATCGAACAAGGTTTTATAATTGTGTTTGTCTGGATTCCGGGATATTCGGGAGTTAAAGGTAATAAACAGACTGATGAATTGGCAAAAAATGCCACTCGTGGAATTGTTGTGCCCTCAATTAAGATAAGCACAACCGGTAATTGGGATTCCGGTGCAGACGTGCAAACGGTTAGGATAGTAAGGGAATCTTATAATCTTGAGGAGTTTTTATAATAAAAATATTTTTATAATAAAAATATTATTGAACTTGTCTTCTTACAGTTTCTGTTCACGTTCTTATTACACTTCACATAGATACGTTTTAACTTATCCTTTAACGAGTAGGTTAATGTTATTATGATGCGAAACACTCGTATTACTCCCGAGTCAGCTGTCTCTCACTTGAGACATGTAACGTGCGCCTCTAAACTGGTCAGTAATTCTCTCTACACTCCCTCTCGAGTAGGTGGTCCAACTCTTTATATATTATTCATGAAATTAGGGAATTAGGTTACCGACCTAATTACCTAACAGTTCAAAAGTGTAACGTGATGTTTCTGCAGCGCGTGCACTTTTGATTTACTTGCCGTATTTCGCAATGTTCGTTTATGCAATACATGCATTTCGGCTGAAACGTCTTTTAGCGTTTCATCATGTTTTGTCCTACATAACAGAATAAACTTAACAGAAGATCATAAAACAGTTTTATTCTCGAATACTATTTGTAGAATACTTAGAGATTGCATGGATGAAAATGTTGCACAATTTTTCAGAGATATCTCAGAGCAAAAAGGTTTCAGGTATTTCCACAGAACACGAATTAAAAAATATATGGAGCCTTGGTTTTTACCACATGCTCATCTTAATAGAGAAACTTTAACTATAATATCACGTTTACGGACTCATCACACACAGGTAGCGCAACATTTATATGATAAAAATATTTGTGATTTACCGTTTTGTGAATGCGGTTTGTCAGAGACAACGGAACATGTAATTTTGAATTGCCCGCGTAATCAACGGGAATCGGACTTATAGCTACTGCACACAGGACGCGGTAATGCTTGCCGCGCGGCGGAAGTTCGCGCGACAGCAACATGCTGCTTTCCGTAATAACCTTCTAGCTCTTACGGAAAAACAACATATTGATTGGCTGTCGCGCGGACTTGCCACGCGGCGAGCATTACCGCGTCCTGTGTGCAGGAGCCATTAATCTAGCTGACATAGTTTTTAGTAGCAACAGAGAGAAACCTGAGAGCGGCCACGTCATACGTTTTGGCCGACACCGATTTTCACGCTGTTCGATGCGCCATCTGCACCCATTTTTTAGGTGGAACTACGCCCATTTTCAAACGCTGCCGGTAAAGTGTCGATTTGTTGCGTGTCCATTCTATGCCCATTTTCTAGCGATTCGTGTTCGTGTTAAGCGCATAATTGCGTGATTGAAAACATGGACTGTCCATGTTCTTAACCATGCAATTATGCGCTTAATACGGACACAAATCACCAGAAAATGGGCATAGAATGGACACGCAACAAATCGACACTTTACTGGTAGCGTCTGAAAATGGGCGTAGGGAATGTAGTTTCACCTCAAAAATGGGTACAGATGGCGCATCGAATAGCGTGAAAATCGCTGTCGGCCAAAACGTATGGCGTGGCCACTCTCAGGTTTCTCCCTGGTAGCAACGAAAGTGCGTTCGAGGATCTGTCTCTTTCCTTTCGGAGGATTAATAGAAGGATATAATTTTTTTTTGGAGAAAGCTGAAATACTGATTTGATGCAAGCTAACAATTTGCAGATTACTGTAATATTTATTTGGGTGATCAATGAACTAGTTTCACGATCATGTAGTAACAACTAACCAACGAATGAGTTCACAAATTCATCCTAAAAATGGCGAACAATCTTTTCGTCCGCGACTGTATCCATCTTTCTATGGCTAAATCAACGGTCATATGTTACATGTATACTTGTTTAGTTTTCGATTTACTAGCATTATTACATGCCGTGCGAGAATTGTAACATTTATAATTTACGCATGTAAAACAACATAATATGGCACCTACTATTCAAACCAACACTAACCAGGCTGATAGAGATAAACGTCCAGCCAGGCCAGCAGAGAAGAGGTAAGTAAAAACATCTCATATATAACCATATATATATATAAAGATGAAACATTGCTATGTCAAGTCGGTGTTTGCCTTAGATCCGAATTGATATGCCGGGTGAAATACTGCAATACATTGCCGGACATTCCGTTCGATCCAAAATTTATAACATATCCCTTCGAACCATCTAGGTAAGTAGTGGCATGTGAGTCTCTAACATATGTATTTTAGTAATTTTTTAGTAATTCATGATTCCATAATGCAGGTTTATCCGTTATAATCCGACATCATTAGAGCGCAATTATAAATATGAAGTATTAACAGAGCATGATTTGGGTGTTGAAATTGATCTGATAAACAAGGATACATATGCAGGAGATCCTAATGCACAGTTGGATCCAGCTGATGAAAAGCTACTTGAAGAAGATGTTCTTACACCTCAAGATTCTAAAAGATCCAGACATCATGCCAGAAGTGTGTCTTGGCTTAGACGTACTGAGTATATCTCTACAGAAACAACTAGATTCCAGCCACAGAGTGTAGACAAGGTTGAAGCTAAAGTTGGTTACAGTATAAAGAAGAACTTCAAGGTATGATACTCCTATTGTATTAAACATGATGTTTATCATGTTTGCATATTAATTAACACAATATTAATTAACACATTTGTTTATTTCCAATCAGGAGGAAACATTGTATATGGACCGTGAGAGTCAAATAAAGGCTATAGAAAAGACTTTTGAGGACAATAAGAAATCAATTGAAAGGCACTACAGTAAACCAAATGTAGTGCCAGTAGAAATACTGCCAGTATATCCAGATTTCAAGGTACTTTTGCAACAATGTTTTAATGCAAACATTAGTACTAGTTATATTGTTACTTCTATATCTGTTGTTAATCTGTTGTGTAAAATTCCAGTTGTGGAAATATCCATGTGCTCAAGTTATATTTGACTCTGATCCTGCACCAACTGGTCGCTCTGTACCTGCGCAGATTGAAGAAATGTCTCAAGCTATGATACGGTAAGCTCTGAATGCAAGAGTAATTTTAATTTTCAAAAAAAGAGCTTCGAGATCTCATTGCAATTGATTGCAAATACTTTATTAACATGCAGTTAATAACTAACATACTTTATTAACATGATTTTTGCAGAGGTGTGATGGACGAAAGCGGCGAGCAGTTCGTAGCGTACTTTTTGCCGCTAGAAGAAACTTTAGACAAGCGCCGACGAGATTTCACCGCAGGTATTGATTATGCTGATGAAGAGGAGTACGAATACAAAATGGCCAGGGAATACAATTGGAACGTCAAGAGCAAAGCCTCCAAGGGATACGAAGAGAATTATTTCCTCGTGATTAGACAAGACGGGGTATATACGTTTGTTATGTTGTACGTTATTAATTTCATTATCTATTGTATCGATTGTCTCGTATCGCAGGTTTACTACAATGAGCTGGAGACGCGCGTACGATTGAGTAAACGCCGTCAAAAAGTCGGACAGCAGCCAAATAACACGCGCTTGATAGTGCGTCATCGGCCGCTGAACGCTATCGAATTCAGAATGCAAAGATACCGAGAGAAACAGTTAGAGCCGCCAGGAGAGGACGACGAGGATGAAGAGGAGGAAGAGGAGGAGCAAGAAACTCAGCAGGAGGTGGAGAAAGCTGACGGCAAAGGTTTGATACGTTCGTTACCGCGCAGTATATCTCTAAGAGAAATCAACGCGGCTAATGCTAACGTTTCCCGTAGGTTCTGAAGGAGAAAATGAAGTGGAATCTCGTGCATCGTCGAGAGCGTCCTCACGAGCGTCCAGCAGAAAATCGCGATCAAAATCACGATCTCGCTCCAAATCGGCGTCAAGATCAAAGTCTCGCTCGCGTTCACCATCCAGGTCACGGTCTCGCTCGCGCTCGGTGTCGCATTCGCCGTCTAGATCACGATCGAGATCTGGTAGTCCTCAGTCTAGAAATTCGTCCAGATCGAGATCCAAGTCTGCGTCGAGATCGCGCTCGGCATCTCCCGCCAAGTCACCGCGATCTCGATCGAGCTCCAAGTCCAGGTCGAAGTCACGTTCACAGTCGAGATCGCGATCCATTAGCGGTAGTGGCAGCGGCAGCGGTAGCGCGAGCGGCGAAAGCGGCTCCGAGAGCGAGTGAATCGAGACACAATTCGTTGATAATACGATTTTTCCAGCACCGTCGTTTTCACTGTTTTCGTTATTTCAACAAATACTTATCCACATTGTTATCATTTAGAAGTATCATGTCGAAAATTATCGGAACAGTGAATTCGAGTACTCTTCTATGAAAGATATTCTTGACGTCTTGACAATGCATACAAGTATATGTATATAATTATTACAAAATATACGAATATCCTCAGCATTGGGCGCGCAATCGAAGGAACAACAAATATTTATAAGTATTTATATTTAACACTCTCACACAAGCAATGTACTTGTGGTTAAGAATGATTCAATGACTTAATTATTTTTGCAGCACTTCCTGTGTTGCATTATCGAGATTTATCATTTTGTTGCAATGTTTGCAAGAAATGAACTATGAATCAACAAATATGTGTGTGAAGGAAACGTCAGATACTATAAACTTCTAAAAGATGTCTCAAAGATATCTCACATAGATATCGTTAAGGTTGTTTTTAAAAAATTTAAACTATCTGGGTTGCATTCCAAAATATCTTTTTCGAAGAAAATTTTACTCTTAAATCTATAGTTCATGTTATATACACTCTAGGCTTAAGAGTAAAATTTCCCTCGGAAAGACGTTTTGGAATGCAATCCTGGAGTGCCACACGGGGTAAAGAGAGAGAAGTACGAATATGAAACTTTCTTCTAAAGTTTGAAACGAAAAACTTGATTAGAGTTGTGACATCTTGTTTTGCGCGCGTTGTATACTTCTAAATGAAGACAAGAGGGAGCCACATTTGTCGCTAACGGTCGATATTTTGTAGTGCACGTCGTTTCTCGAGTATTATTTGTTCCTCGGCTCATAGTAGCACCTGCGATGACTCGTTGGCTTGATTGCATCATCTCTGACCTATCCTACTGAATTGATCGCGTCGCGAGCTGAAGTGCACATGGCATTGCGCGATTTCCGCTCGGACAGTACCGAGGCCGAAGAGTAAACGAGAGCGAGTTCAGCAGAGAGGAAAGAACGTCGAGACGTGGCGAATGCAGTGAGTAAAGAGTAGAAGGAAGAACGACGGCGCGGATTTACCGCGTGTTGCGTAGTGCTTGTACGTGTGCACGCGTGAATCGTCACGCTCGCCCCATTAACCAGAATCGGCGATTTGCTTATAATCTCGTTGCGGCAGCATTCTCCGCACTCTGCTTTTTTTTCACGTTGGAACGTGAACGCACGTTGCGACATGCCACGATTAGCATGCTGAGTGCAGGGGAGTGCAAGGAAGTGCAGACGCGACAAACAGATTATTTTCATTCGCGCACTCAGCGCCATGCTTTCGCATCTCGAGTCGACCGTTATCGTGACTCAGATTGTTGTGACGTGCTTGACAGTTTGAGCATTATATTCGAGCGGGCATTCGAAAAGGAAAAGGACAAAGTGTTTCGATCGAAAGGTAAAAAGCTTGAAAGGTACCAACGATCACGAGGCATGGGTATCCAAATATGTGTTCCGCATGGGTGTCCAAAGGTGCCGAACTTAGGACACACGGGTAGGGGATTTTACCAGACTGGACAAAATCACAGATTCATTATTATCTTTGCTATTTCAAATTTCTTATCACGCAGCATGATTAAGAGAAGAAGGAGGAATCTGGGGGCCTATTACGATTCTGTGTGAGAAGTGAAAATACGAAAAGTGAGCGAATTTACTAGAGTATGTATAATTTCATTGGTCAACATCTAGTGAATTCGCTTACTTTTCGCATTTTCACTTCTCACACAGAACCGTAATAGGCTCTCTAATCCGTTACAAGTTAGGACCTCGCAGACGGTTTTAAAATTCGTCATTGAACGCAATCGCGAGTTATCGCGTATGCTGAAAACATTGACCCTGAGTCGCGACTAATTACTACGCGTTGTCGCTCGCTGCCGGCGCCGTTTATTCGTTTATTTCGCCGTAAGGTAAACAAGCAGTCGACGGCGACGGGACAACGGTTCCACGTTCGCGAAATTATCTCTCTTGCGTGCAAATAGATTAGCGGAAAAATCGCGGCGACACTCACAACGTTCTTCGTCGCTTCTGCCACCGCGTGCGAGAAGGCAACATGATTACGAGAGAGAGAGAGAGAGAGAGAGAGAGAGAGAGAGAGAGAGAGAGAGAGAGAGAGAGAGAGAGA